>NC_137868.1:43022094-43099594 GCF_963924005.1 Protomyctophum bolini | reverse complement strand
AAACACATGCTGACAGAGAGACATTAGGGTTTTTATTGGTGACGACAGGTTGTTAAACAAAGTGCAGCATGCTGCTATCGCACACAGCGCTGCGTCTCAACCGATAAAAAGCAGAGCTCTTGGTTCATGGTTCATCTTACGGGACTGGGACATGGACGGTGCCAGGGGGGCCGGGTCACTTAATTAGTCCGGCAGGCTTCTTTTGTTTAACCCATTCTGACCTGAGAAGGATTCTACAAATGCCTTCTAAATCTGAAAAACCCTTATGTCAGTGGTGCTCAAAGCCTTTTCATGCCAAGGACCCCCAGAGTTATCTGTATTTGGCCGTCGAGCCCCATCTCAAAATCTTCGCTGTGAAAGAATATATGTCCAAATATGTGCACGTTTTCACGATTAAAAAAACATAGCAGATCTACAAGCTCGTAGCGATGAGCTATGAGCTTGTATATCTGCTATTTTTCAATAGCTAAAGTATAACATAAAGCTTAAAACACCAAAAGGGAAATTTGGTATAGAGTCTTTTTATTGGCCTAAAGTATTGTCTATACAATATACATACATTCATGAATCCACTTGCTGTCAGTATTGAGCTATTTTCATAGGGGTTTCTTGTGAACCTACCATTAACATCCTAAGTGGCTATGGCTGTTTTTAGCCCAAGGTGTGTATTTTGTGCAAAACTAATGCTTGGAATCACAAGAAACCTCAATACTGACAGCCGGTCAGCAAGTGGATTCATGAATGTATGTATAGACAATGTTTTAGGCCAATAAAAAACACTATATGATTGATTGATTGATTGATTGATCGACTCTTTATTTAAGTGTCACGCTTCCGAAGAAGCCCCAGCCCATATGGATTTACAGGAGACTTTTTACAGTTTACATAAACAATGACGATAAACCGACATGACGGTTTGAAAACAATGATCAAGTGAATACCAAACTGACTGATACACCCCAGGTCTTTACAAGGCAGATTACATAATATACAACATCAAATAAAATACACCATTAGGCCTGTAACAGGAGCGCATGTATAGGCTACCTACTTGAAGAGCCTGGATTGTCTTCTAACTCCTGGCTCTATGAACAAACTGGGCTGTCCTAAATACTTCATTATTAAATAACCAGTCTAACTTCTGACCATCATCTTCCCAGAATAGTTCAGTTTTTAATTGTTTTTGTTGCATTGCCTCAAATAGGACTATAAATTTCCCACCCTTCCACCTCGGCTGCCGAACGAACTGGGGTGAAACCCTTTGAGGGAGTTCTGGTTGCTCCAACTATACGATTAACCATTTCTCTCTCACAACTTCCCACATTGAAGTTATAGAGAACATTTTTATTTAATTTATATTGTTGTTTGTTCATAATTTCTCATGTACAGCAGTGGTTTCCAGCCCCTTTTCATATAAAGCACCATTATTTATTTGGCATTTGAGCCGCACAGACCACCATAGCAATGCCATGCTGTATTGATGTGGTATACTGTATAGCAGAGTGGCTCACAACTAAAAAATGTAATATCTCCCCCAAAGTCACAGGGATATCCCTTTGGATTAGTGGTTTAGATATTAGCTTTCCACGCGGGAGACCCGGGGTTCTTTTCCCGCGGGCTGTTACAGAACCATAGGAGAGACAGCATGACGTAGATGAAAAAAACAAACAATTCTTCTACATTATCTGATTGTGTACACTTATTGTAAATTAACTAGGCCCGATGCAGATGGTTAACAACAATGTAACTCTTGCGAGCATAAAATGACTGAACCATTTGGTTTCATTATCATTATACACTCATTTTACACGTTTCGTCTTTTACACTCTCGAGAGTTTAAGATCTATAAGGGTCCATTTGGTTTACCATCTCTCCATCGTTTAGCTATAGGGACCACCTGGAATCGCTCCAATTAAGGACCATATATATATATATATATATATATATATATATATACATAAAACTGCTCTCTATAACATGAAAGGACTAATGTTTTAAACTGGTGTGTTGGTATTTACATGTTCACTCACTGATTGCTTGCAAATTTTCTCTCCTGCACTGCTTGTGGCATTTCCCTTGATAAGGAAGTGGCCATGAAGTGCTATGCAGGAGAGGGGTGTTTCTTATGCTTTTGAGTCATTTAATTTCAGTATTATTGTTATTTTCCTGTTTTTACACAATCTGTATACTGGACTTTGGTGGGAGGAGTTTTGGGGAAAAATAAAGACCCTTAAATTGCATTTCTGACTGTTCTTGGAGCTTTGGCCGTTCGGGCAACTTCACAGTCCCCCCGGACCACTGGTTGAGGAGAACATCCTTGGGTTCATGAAAGGCACTACATATTTATAAATTCAAGCTATTGTTATCATTATTAATGTTATATTACAATTCTCTTCTGTCTGTCTGTGTGTCTGTCTGTGTGTGTGTCTCTCTCTCTCTCTCTCTCTCTCTGGCTCTGTGTCTCTCTCTCTCTCTCTCTCTCCTCCATGAAGAGGTGTACTGCGTGCCCCCCCGGGCGGTGGAGCAGGGCTACGTGGTGGCGGTCCAGAAGATCGAGTACGAGGTGGGCTTCGACATCCACTACCTCTGCAAGAAGAGCTTCCTGCTGGACGGGCCGCAGAAGGTCACGTGTCTGCCCAACGGCAGCTGGAGCGCCGAGCCGCCCTACTGCAGAGGTATGACAGAGAGGAGGACGCTGGGGGAGAGATCAGGACAAAGTCATGTCTATAGAGACACATTCACAGAGGCTTGCCTGCTGGGTGTACCATTAAGTGCAGCGGCACTGATTAGCTACACCTGGCCTATACGGAGCACCTGCTCCATGGATTACACCTCAGTAATGGCGGCCGCACCCAGGGCACCCCTCTGTAAATTCGCCCTTCTACAAGCTATACGAGCTTGTAGTTCTGCTGTTTTTGAAAAAAATGAACCCAAATGTTTGAATATATTCTTTCAGAGCGAACGTTTTTAACTCAAATCTTTGCTTCTGGGGGGGGGGGGTCTCTGGAACAACATATTTTCAGGCGTGCAATTACATATATCTTTTGGGGTCCTTGACATGAACATTTTTCAGAACGACTGGACATTTTTAAAGAATAGTCCTCAAATGGGTTAAGATGATTGTTTGAAAACCGTTCGTAGAATAAGCACAGCTGGGTTAACAAATGAGATAAGTTGAGATAAGTGCATAACTGCTTGTGCTGCTTTTAGTATAGGCTACAGTATTATTATTATTATTATTAACTAGAAAAAGTGCTCCTCGGAGCCAATGTGGCCAATGTGAAAAGGGTGCCATTTCTTCTCACGCCTTTGACGGCAATTTGGTCCAACATGGTGTTTTTTCAAAAAATCTATACCTGCTGATCAGGTCAACGTGAAAAGGCTGCGATTCATTTATCCCTCTGCCTATAGTAGGAATGTGCGTGCACTTCAAAACGGGCCAATCCTGCAATCTTTGGAAGCCATTGTTGTTGCCAATTATGATGGATGAAATATCGGACAGATCCGTCCTGATCTAATGACTATAGAGATAATACTGTGTATACCGTATACTGTGTGTTTTTGGACAGAATATGCAAAGAATAGAGACTCTATAGAGTTCACGTGGATGAACCTCCCGGCTCCTGCCATAAAAAAACAAAATAAAAACCCTGCTTTTTTTTTTTTTATACAGCCCGCTGTCTCATCCCCGCCGAGCGGAGTCGCGTGCTGGTCGGCGGACTGAAGCGCTGGCCCTTTGACATCACGGACGCCATGATTCCTCACGGGGAGAGCGTGACGTTTTACTGTAAACACCCCCGGCAGCAGTGCAGCTACACGGCCAGCCAGAGCTGCTTCGACGGCAAGCTGCAGCCCCCAGCGTGCTATCTCGGTGAGTCCCCCCCCCTCCCCATGGCCCCCCCCCTCGCCTGCATGGCCACACTGTGGTGGAGGGAGCACTCAACCGACAGTGGGTGTAAAGTCTGTCTTTTATTTATAAAGGGAGAGGTGCAAGCAGGTTGGAATGGGTGGAGAAAAGTGACAGGTGTGATGATGATGATGATGATGTGTGATGATAGGGAAGTATCAGCAAGAATGAAAGCAAGGGAAGGTGTGAGAGTGTGAGACCAGGTGAGACCAGCTATGTTGTATGTATGGTTTAGAGACAGACAGCTATGTTGTGTGGTTTAGAGACAGACAGCTATATGTTGTGTGATTTGGAGACAGACAGCTATGTTGTATGGTTTAGAGACAGACAGCTATGTTGTGTGGTTTGGAGACAGACAGCTATGTTGTGTGGTTTAGAGACAGACAGCTATGTTGTGTGGTTTAGAGACAGACAGCTATGTGTTGTGTGGTTTGGAGACAGACAGCTATGTGTTGTGTGGTTTGGAGACAGACAGCTATGTTGTGTGGTTTGGAGACAGACAGCTATGTGTTGTGTGGTTTGGAGACAGACAGCTATGTTGTATGGTTTAGAGACAGACAGCTATGTTGTGTGGTTTAGAGACAGACAGCTATGTGTTGTGTGGTTTGGAGACAGACAGCTATGTGTTGTGGTTTAGAGACAGACAGCTATGTTGTATGGTTTAGAGACAGACAGCTATGTTGTGTGGTTTAGAGACAGACAGCTATGTTGTATGGTTTAGAGACAGACAGCTATGTTGTGTGGTTTAGAGACAGACAGCTATGTTGTGTGGTTTAGAGATAGCCCTGGTCCAGTGTTTACGAGTCTCTCACACTGACGAGTGACGCCCTGCCGGACTCCCATCCACTGCTCAGTAAGCAGCTTTTCCCACTGCGTGCGAGGGTTTACAATTCCCCGAAAATAAACAAAACAACGTAACTACTCACTCTCAAAGTCTATTCTCGAAGCTGGGAAGCGTCTCAGGTCCCCAGCTTCTCTCTAAAAATGTTAGTCATTAAATAAAATGAATCCAACCAGATCTGCGCAGGCAAAACCCGGCAATGCCGTAGTAGAAGAAATGACTCTGTCTGGTACATTGCTGTATTAAAATGGCACAAAGTGCATTTTAGAGAGAAGCTGGGGACCTGAGACGCTTCCCAGCTATTACAAAACATTAACATTAACTTCAGCCCTGCAAACATTTCGTCCATTTGAAAATAGCCGATCTACAATACTTTTGTACTTTTAGTCAAGTACATTTTGAGTTCCGGACTTTTACTTGTAAAAAAAGTAAAAAAATGTGAACATTGTTTCCTGGTCAGTGCTCATCACACACCAGGCAATCATACGGGCGTCATATAAATAATCTGTGCAATCCTATAGATTTTTGTTAGTTCAGTAAGAAATAGATGTAAATGAAGGAAAGGAAAACAGTACATAGCAGTGACACATTTGTGAGCTTGCAGACTGTCTATTGTCAAAGTAAACATCAAACGGCTTGAAGCTATATAACGTTCATTCCAGCCTCCATCAAAGCTACTGGACTCTAGAGTCTAAATGCAAAGCCTGAGTGCAATGGAGGAGCAAAGTGCACTGTGCAATAAATTCCACAAGCACTTTAGCACTTAGAACTTTTGCACTTACATTTTTTCAGTTTGTTACTCTTTTTCCCCTTTTTTCTTATTTAGCCATGGTGTTGTCAATCAGTAGCCTATTCTAGACTATATGGTAATACAACATACAGTAACTAACGCGACTGTGGTGGTTGTTTAAGATGATCCCCATGACTCTTCTATTGAGACATTTGGTTATAGGACCCATTTACACTGGCAGCCAAATCCAGCAGACCTACAAGCTCGTAGCGCGCCACTCGGTGGCGCGCTACGAGCTTGTAGATCTGCTATTTTTCAATAGCTAAAGTATAACATAATGCTTAGTTACAGTAAAACACCAAAAGGGGTTCCCGTCCAGAATGGGTTTTAAATAAGTCTAAACACATGGAATCAGATTTTCACAAATGCGACTTGAGCCACATTCAGAGTTTGGATTCAAATCAAATCAGATCCATCTCAGTCTGAAAGCAGTTAAATCTGAAATAATTCGGATTCCATGTGACTTGTTTGTGTTTAGATTTATTGGATTCCAATCTGGATTGTGGCTCAGATCTGATTCCAGGTCACTTGCAAATGCAGTGTGAACGGTCGGGCCATAAAAGATCAGATTTGAGGAATAAATCAGATTTTAATTGGATTCGACTGGATGTGTGACTGCAGTCTAAATGGGGCCTTATAGATCCTGTAGTCAGGTAGGACACCTACTGGTTGACAGGTGGTATTACCTGAAGGTGAAACAATCTCTCTGGAGCAAGCCGGAGTGCTTTATCGACACAGATGGCATCTTTAAGCACTATTCAGTTGTACTATAGCCTCGGAAATAATATGCAAATACATAAGTTAATGAGTATTCATTAAACATTATAACATTTCATATTCATTTATTTCATTTCAGCTATGGTTTTACATAGTTATATTCATTTTTACTTTGTACTTTTTCTTTTACATATTACATAACAGAAAAAGAAAAGGTGCCCAGGAAGAAGATTAAATCTTATTAACACCTGGCTACCTATCTATCATTTAAAAACATCTAATTGATGCTGCTATACCAACCATTCATTTTACGTCACCATGATCACATCAAAATAAAAAAGAGAAAAAAAAACATAGACAAAAAACAAACACCCCGCAGCAGATCAAACATATACCAGCAGTAGTATTGGCAGTGAAAGCAAACGCCTCTGTCCATTAACTATTACTTACTTACTTATACGCCTATAGCCCAACTTTGGGCATAGGCCACGAACAAGAGCTCTCCAGACATCACGGTCCTGGGCCATCTTCTCCAGCTGTCCCCATGTGTGGCCAGATCTCTTCACATCTGCATCCAGGTCACGGCGCCAGGTGTTTCGTGGTCTGCCTCGCTTCCTTTTCCCTTGTGGGTTCCAGAACAGGGCATATCGTGTGATGCTAGAGGCAGGCTATTACATTCTCTATTTTCCTCAGTTAACTTTATTTATTTTAGCATTTGGTATCGGTTTGTTTACAAAAGCATCTGGCTCCTCGACAAAAATGTGTTGCAGGCTATGACGGAAATATTAGTTGTTGTAATATTGTACAATAATATTGTACAATAGAATGTATGGGTCATGTTTGGCCTTCTACAGCAATGAAAAAAAATGAGAGATGTGAAGGAAATTAGCAGTTTTTCCTAAATATTTGTTGTAAAACCACAGGGGCCACTAGGGAGGCGCTCAAGAGCCACATGTGGCTCATAGCCTCGGTCCCAGGCTTACTCAACTGAAGAGAAAAGCCTGGTCGCAATATAAGGCAGAGAAGTGCATAGACGGAAGTGTGGGTCCGGAACATATCCGTCAGATTTATTTCCCCCGGATATATACGATATTTTTTTTGACCAATCACAACACTTGTTTCATACACGGTGAATGTAAACAGATTTGTTAAAGCGTCAACGTAATTTCCTTGAGCGGTATACTTCCACCAAAGTCCAGCCAAATTTCGCCAATTTCAAATTTTCAAATTTCAAATTTCAACTTCCGCCAAAGTTCAGCAATGCACTCTGCTGCGCATATTGTGCCCATGCAGCGTGCACGTGGCTCCAGACAGTGTTGATTTTGTCGACTAAAACGAAGGCGAAAATTGTTCGTCGACTACTTTTTTCCACTGACTGGCGTTGCGAGCTTGTAGATCGGCAATTTTCAGCAGGTGTAAAAAAACAGTCCTAAAATGCATTTTAAAACCGTATGATATTTAGTCGACTGGAACCAGACTAACACTAAAACATTCCCGGTGACTAAAATGTGATTAAAACTAAATGAAAACTATTCATTAAGTATAACTCAAATCTAAATTTGCTGCCAAAAACTACACTGGTTATACTTGCAGAAGACCCCCCCCTGCTCTACTAAGCTCTAACCCCTGCTCTCATTTCCTTCTCGCAGAGCCCACCTGGTTGCAGTACAAGCTCTTCCCTCACAGGCTGGTCTCGGAGATCGAGGAGTGTCAACCGGGAGACATGGAGTTTTAAACGCACACAGACACACACACACACACACACACACACACACACACACACAGACACACACACACACACACACACACACACACACACACACACACACACATGCACATGCACATGCACATGCACATGCACACGCACACGCACACGCAGACGCACACAAACACAAACACAAACACAAACACAAACACATCCATGCAACTTCCTTTAACCACATGAGCCCTGTTCTGGTTTGGGTCACGTTATAATAATAATAATAATAATAATAATAGGCGAGCATTCCGCGAGAATAGCCGATCTACAAGCTCACACAACGCATAGCAACGAGACACGTTGTTGTTGTGAGCTTATGGATAGATATATATATAGGGCTTATAGATGGCTATTTACAGCAAAGACAAATGGTGTGTGTGTGTGTGTGTGTGTGGAGTTAAAAGGAGGACGGGGCTCCATAACAGAACCCCCCCCCCCCCGCCCCCTGCCAACAACAAAGACACTCCCTCACTCTATACCTGCACTGTGAAAATCCTTAGTTCCAATTTCATTCCGAGAGTGTACAAATGCAGTCGACTCTCAGATACAACTGTCAGACTTAAATTTAAAGGGTGATATTTTCTTTGTTATATATATATAGCACTACGTTTCCATAGTAATCATGTTGTTGTAAAAGTGTCTCTCCAGCTGTTTAGTAAGAAAAGCCGACTATAAGGTGGAACTGGAACACACATAAGCCGACGCATGTTCTTTGTGTGTATAGTTCTTTCTCCGGGTCGGATCAAATTGATTTGAAAATGTACTGTATTTTCTGTTTCCTAAAGAGCTGGAGAGACCGGGAGAGACCCCCTGTCACTTGAACAAACTATACCAGAATGAATGCTATACAGGAAAATATACTGTAGTTCTGACCGTTTGAAAAAAAGAAAGAAAAAACAATGATAACACATCACACCGAAATAATAAAAAAAATAAAAACGGTTCGTTCCCGTTGAAAAGCATTTGGCGGGAATCCAGCCCGCATTACATTTCTGTCAAATTAAAGTTTGGCATACGACCGCACACCAACAACACCCCCCGCTTAACCATCTGGATCAGTGGTTGGGCAACTTTGACGATGGAGAGGGCCACTATATTTCCACACTCACTCCAGAGGGCCATATATTATTGTCGTAGCAAAAATAGCCGATCTACAAGCTCAAAACGCGACACGTTTTGAGCTTGCAGATCGGCTATTTTTTGCTACATTCAAATTGAAATCTTGAATTATTCTTTTCAATTTTTGAGTTTGAATCCTGAAAATTTAAATTTTCACGTCAGTTCAAATGCCTTTAATTATATACTTGTGTTGAAGCAACGAGCTACTAATTTAGACTGAAGTAATTAAAGTGGGGTCATGTTTGCATGTCGTGGAATTGTAAACAGCTGAAACCAATACTATATCAGTATTCTGACATTAACCTGAGGGCCACATTAAGTGAAGGTGGGGGCCGCATGTGGCCCCCCCCGGGGCCGCCAGTTGCACACCCCTGATCTGGATGTTGTTGCGTATTTCCTCTGGATTCTTAGCTTCCCCCGAAAAAAACCTCCCAGTATATCCTTGTTGTTTTTCCTTCGTCCAAGCTGGAGCCCTCTCCATATATACAGTAAGGAGAATAAAGACGTTGTGTGTGTGTGGGGGGTAATACACGTTGTTGTATACCTGCTATACCAGTAATGATATTTGCCTACTTGTCCATGTAGCTCATTAATGACTCTGTGATCTCTCACTGCGACCTTTGTTTGTCTTCACTCTTCACTGTGTGTAGTGTTATTTTTTATTGTTTTGTTTTGCCTTCCTATACACTGTAAAAGCAGAGTGTCTGAGAGTGTACAAATGGACCCTTGTGTGGGTCCATTTGTACACTTTTTCTTTTTTTTACTGTGTAGGGCCTACTGTATTTTCTTTTTCTGGTACGTATTGTATGTTCAGTGGTGGGAAGAAAAGTACTACGTTTTTACTTAAGTAAAAGGTATCAACACCGCAATGTAGAGAAATACAAATTCTAAATTTACTTGAGTAAAAGTATATTGTGTATAAAAAAGTATATTGGCATCAAAACATACTTAAAAGTACCAAAGGTAAAAGTACTCTTTGTGCAGAATGTCCTGTTATCATTGTCTAATATGTATTAAAAAAAAAAAAAAGTTAAAGTTAAAGTATTGAAAATTTGAAATACTTCAGTAAAGTAAAAGTACCTCAAAATTGTACTTAAGAAGTAGTACCTGAGTACATGTACTGGGTTACTTTCCACCACTGTGTATATGTTGACCCGACGCGACAAGCCTCCAAGCTTGTAAGTTTATACTGATGATGAGACCGATTTGAAATAAAACTCTGTTGAAAAAGTCACGTGTCCGTTTGCAGCATTCATTGTCCATTTTAATCCTTGTTGTTATAAAGACAATATTAATAATACAGACATACAGTACGATACATGTACTCTTACCGCGCGGAGCCTCTGATTGGTCCCCCGCAACTCATGGGGCGTGATGGGGCCCTGCCCTGATAAGCCAGAGTAAGAAATGTCGCTGTTATTAAGTTTTGTCAACAAGGCTTATTGTCATTCATTCATGTTCAATAACAGCCCCAAAAGTCCTCCTGGAAAACGGTCTCCTTTAAACATTCACTTTGTATACAGTAGGTGTCAAATAGAAAGAAAGCGTCACCATATACCTTTTAGGTGCATGTTTCAAATCAAATCAAATCAAGCTTTATTTATAGAGCACATTTTAAACAACCATTGACCAAAGTGCTGTACACACAGCACAAAGCAAACAACAACAACAACGTATAGCCTATACAATAGCCTCAGGTGTGATCAAAGGCCGTTAAAATGAAATGAGTCAGTGTCTTGAGAAGAGCCTCAATAGGTAAAGTAAAGGGCAGGCTATAAGTAAAGGGGTTTCAACAGCAAAAAGCACCATCTTCCACGCATAGTAGTGGGGAGTCTGGGACACAGTCAAGAGTATAGCTTGTTGTTGGCAGACATCAATGCTCTGGCGGGAGTATAATCTTCCAGAAGTTCAGACAGATAGGAGCAGGTTTATAAACAAACGCACCTTTGATTTTTATTGAATCTGCTTTTATTTAGCACAGTATATGAAATGAAAGCCTGGGTATCGAGGCTAAGCACATGTAGTATAACACAATAGAATAAAACATACAAAACATTTATGAAAAGGGAAAGTGCCAGGAGGAGGCTTAAGAATCCCAGGGGGTTTATACGAGGCCTCTACCTATATATATAAGACACAATAAAGACATTTAGAACAGCATAAAGAATTGTATCTGTCTGACCTTGTTCACGTCGACATTCCCACCCGGTCTCTGTTATAGGTCTGCCTCCTCCATCACTCTGAAAGTCCTCCCAGCCCGTCTGTCTGTCTGTCCACCATGGGGTCAAGAGCTTTCAGACGCTCTGCCCCTCACCTCTGGAACTCCCTCCCCCCTGATGTAAGAAACATGGACTCTGTCACCTCATTTCAAAACCCACCTCAAAACCCACCTGTTTAGGCAGGCTTATTATGGATGATCTGTGTTTTCTGCTGCAAGCTGTACATTATTGTCTGCTTTTGCTTTTAACTGTGTTTTGTGTCAACTGTTTTTAACTTGTTGTACGGCGACCTTGAGTGCCCTGAAAGGCGCCTTATACATAAAATGTATTATTGTTATTATTATTATTATTATTATTAAAGGACCACTTCACTACTTTTCAACTTATCTTCATATAACAGGGTCCTCACTAATGTTCATGATAAAATATAAAAAATACCACACTTATTTCCTACTCAGTTGTAATATGAAGTAAGCAGACAGTTTTGATTGACCAGACCACTAATTATCCCGAGCGATCTAGAAACTTTGTTGGAAACTAGATTGACTCTTTTCAGCAGAGTTTTCTCTCATTTACCAAAACTTTAAATTCATTCTAGACTTGACAGGGAGCCTATAATGACGTGCAGCAAAAACAATTTGTGCGATATGGTCACGTTTTTTTGTGCCAGTCAGGAGGGAAGCATGCGACAGCTGGAAGCGTCTGTTTATCAGTTTTTATCCTATAGTATAGTGTACAGTAGATTATATTATAGGACTTTGGAGGGGTATGCCAAAAGTGCTCGTCTACAATTCCGTTGAGATACAGGTGTGTGCGCGTGTGTGTGTGTTGGGCGTAGCTTAAATGTGGAACATTGTTTTCTCACTCAACAGTAAACAAAGTCAAACCAACGTGAAAGTATATAAGTGTATAGGTATCTGCAAATTTATAAAGTGACTTTTATACCTTTTTAATACCTCTAAAATAAAAATAATAAAATGATAAAAATAATACGACCATATTATTGCATCAAATGTAATCATCAAACTGTACTGTAAAATTGTCAAACATTGGCCAATAACTATCAAATATTAACAGAGAATGAGGCAAATATTGTAAAACAGTGCTTATCAGGGTGCTCCCCAGTTATTGTGATTATTTTGCGGGGTCATGTTCTGAAAAGGATAACCTATAGTCCTGTTTTTCCTCTGATGAACTTATACCACTGCACTGTATTTTATTTACTTAAATTCATTCCATATCTTCTCATTCCAACCCTAACCCGCAACAGTGACCGTACTATACCCCCCATAACCTCAGGAAATTCAGTCAAATGCAATTTGATAATGGCTTAGTTAGGCCAGGAAAACGCACACACGTGTGCGTGTGTGTGTGTGTGTGTGTGTGTGTGCGTGTGTGTGTGCGCGCGCGCGCGTGTGTGTGTGTGTGTTCGCCCCCGCCCCCCAGAGCTTCCGCTCTAGCTCCTTCCTATGCGGGCTGCTGCTGCTGCGGGTTCAACAACAGCAGCCAATGCCATACACTCATAGGCTGAAACATGGCAGCCGGTCGGACCCCGTAGGCTGCGACACCATAGCAACTCCCTGCCTTGACCCCTCCCTCCCTCAGCATCACCCTGTACACTGCACACACTGCACACACACACACACACACACACACACACACACACACACTCACACGCACACCCACACGCTCATATTTGGTCCTCCGGAAATAGCCACGGCGCGGGGTAGCAGCAAGCCAGTCCCTATGCAGCCAGCGACCGTAATGGGTGGAGTGTAGTTTCAAAATACAGTTAAAAAAAATGTATCGACGGACGTTATTCGGGGGCATCGTAGGCTATGTACACCTGCCGCCTGCAGCTCGGATCCATGTCAATCCGCCGGTAAAGTTGTCTGTGTGTGTGTGTGTTCACTGTGTTGCAGCTGTGTGTGTGGTGTCGAGTCGAGCGAACAGGGGGGGGGCTCCGTCCTTCCTTCCGTCCGTCCGTGTCTCTCGAACCCTCGACTCTTATAAAATGGCTGGCCGTAGGTCCGAGAGAGCGAATTCACGGTTCACCCCCGGCGGTGATCATGAGACGGAGCAGGGATCATCTCTCACACACACACACACCGCGTCCGTCCCCCAAATAATATGCCGATGTTTTCTTGCTGCGAACGAAGCAAGCGACCATGTTGTTGTCCCAGGTCCGAGTGTTGTCAACGCGCACACGCGCCCTTAATAATAAATATTTGGCATTCTCGGACCTCGGGCTGTGCGTAATGGCGTCCTCCTCCACTGCCCGAACGACGGGGTTGTTTATTTAGACAAACATTAACCACAGCACACAGCACCACGCGGCAGGGTTCGAATCGCCGTTAATATGTACCTATACAAACGTTAAGAGTCAATGGTATAGGCAAGTTGGGGGGAAATGGAACGTTTCGCTCGCCGCGGGGTCGCAGCTGTTCACAAAACAAGTGATCCGAACCGCAACATCCCCGGAATAAATAACGTTTTGGTTAAATGTATGATGTGACTGTAAGCAATTTATGGGAATAATTTCTATGACAGTTGTGTGTCACGCATAGACTCTGTGTGCGGGAGGGCGGTGCGGTGCGGTGGGCGGAGGTAATTCCATAAACATGACCCGCTCGCTGCTGTGTGTGCATGCTGCAGCTCATTAATGTGGCATGACGCTTTGTAACAATTAGGTTATCAGCATCCGCTGGATATAATTGATCACAATGAGTGATCATCACTATCATTCAATGTGAGATAAATATAACACATCACATCATTTATTTATGTTATGGCCGACGCTATTGCAAATGATAAATGATAAGATAATGTTTTATTAAAATTGAATTAGAATAACCTATAATATGATCATTATATTATGCCTACGTTATATTATCTCGAGAGAGATAGAGTTAAAAACGCCCCAATAAACAGCGCACAATTTGGTAAAGTGAAAAGAGGTCTTCGCAGTGACGTGCATAAGCTAATGGTCAATGCCTGTGTGCAAATTCAGAGCAATTGGTCCAGGCACTGAGACATAGATGATAGATTTGTGACAGACAGACATCTCTAAAGTGATAGTAGGATATTAGCCTATATAGAGCGTCACAGTCCCTCCCCCTTTCATGACGACGCCAGGCCCAGGAAATGAATCCCAATGCATTTGTCCCATAGAAATTTCAAAACTTATTTATTTAGAGACCTTTTAAGCGTCGTACGAAGCCAACTCGAGTCGTGACAAATCACGACAACAAACACAATATTTTGGACCAAACAAATAATTACAAAGAAGAAAAACAACAAAAAAAGGGTTGTAACCTGCCGTTTTTTTTCCTACTTCCTAATTCTTTGGTTGGCCCAAAACATTGTGTTTATTGTCATGATTTGTCACGCCAAGAGTTGGCTTTGTCCGCGGCGTAAACGTCTTTAAATAAGTACTTTCTGAAAAGTCTATGAGGAAAATGAACGGGGATTTATTTTCCGGGTCTTTCGAGGGTGGCGGGTCTGCGACGCTCTAGGCCTATACTCTTTATTGCTTGCACTGCAGACTATTTCCAAATGTGAAATTAACATGCTTGTTATACTTGCTAAATGCCTCAACATGTGTTGTATTTTTTTACCCCCACCTTTTCACCCCCAGAAATAAATCAATAAACAGGTATGACCCACGATGAGTTCACAGTTGGCTACAGTCCTGATCTGCGGCAGCTTGGATGACCAACAACATGGCCGCCGGCGCGCGGCAGAGGGACCAGAGCCGTCGGCGGAGGAGGAGGACGCCGTGGACCCGGCGGCAGGGAGCTCGCCCAGCGGCAGCACCGCCACACCAGGAAGTGACCTCCAGCCGCGCTCGCTGCGGTCGCTGACCTCCGGCGGAGGAGGCGCCACCCCCTCCACCAATGGGACGCTGCCGCGGCCGGAATGGGACGCGACGACACCTGAACAGGAGGACGGCGACGACGCGTGTGAGACCAGCGGAATCAAACAGCCAATAGTAGCTACAAAGACTGGAGTGCCTGTTTTGCGCAGCCAACCAATCAGACTGAAACGCGCCGTTCCTCGACGGCGCGAGCAGCCAACTGCGAACAACGCCAACGTCAGCCTGACCAAAGACCTGCCTTGCTCTCGGTTTACAACAACAACGCCTTCGCTGCTTTCGGCCGAGGCCGCCTCGACCGTGGGCCGCCGCGCCGCCCCCCACCACACCGTGGGGAAAAAAAACACACAGCTGGCTCCATTTTCGCCCGCCACAGACGAACAACGGACAAAGGGAGTTATGGGTCACGTCGTGTCTGAAGAAGCCAAAGTGGAAGCGTTCCGAGGGACGATGGAGGTGGTGGAAGAAGACAGGGAAGAGAAAGGACGCCGCGAGAGCGACCCCGCGGATGGCGGAAACCTTTGCGGTCGCGTCGTCAACGGTGCCACCAGCGCTTTAAAAGAAGCCCTCCTCGTCTCCGCCGGCGTCGTCGTCGCCGACAGAGTTCAAGTCCCGGGGCCTCGTCGAGGGATCGAGGCGGAACGGACGGAGAGACGTCGACGAGGGCGGGAGGAAGACACGCTTCCCCTCGACGACTCCGCCCGGGACGAGACGGACGCCGGCGGCGCGAGACCGGAGGAGGAAGAGCAGACGGAGCCTCTGGACCTGACCGTGCCCAAGAGGAGGAGAGAGAGGAGCAGAGACGGGAGGACGCCGGGGGGGGGACGCTTCCTGACGGACGACGAGGGCTCCCTCATCATGGAGGTGGACGAGTTCGAGGGGGACGGGGACCGGGACGTGGTGGAGGAGGACGACGTCGACGACGACTCGCCGCTCCCCGCGGGCGGCCGCGAGCAGTTCCGCGATCTCCTCCTCCTCCCGTCTCCCTCCTCCTCCTCCTCCTTCTTCGCTACCTCGTCGGCGTTCACCTCCTCCCTTTCTTCTTCCATGGATTACTGCGACGACCCGGAGAACCTCCTGCTCATCGACGACCGGGGGATCCCGTACACGCTCGGTCCGGAGGGACGCAAAGTGCCCCAGGTGGACGACGACACCTCCTCTAAGCCAGAAGGAGGGGGGGACGACCACCCCGCCGTCTCAGGTGGTGACCCGGCGCCGGTTCAGCACAATTCGCCGGAGAGACGAGGGTCATTCGTCGTGGGCCTCCTCAACCTCAGCCAAAGTCTAAACGACACCCTGCACGCACTAAACGCACCTCCCGGAGGCTCGGCGCGCCGCCCCTCGGCGGACACTGTCGCTGACATGCTATCGCCAGGTGCGACTGCAGAGCTCTTAACGAGCGCACAGCTGCTAGGCAACTCGGAGGCCCAAGGCTTGGCGGTTAAAGACGAGGCCAGTGCTGCTATTATGCCCCAGCCTTCGGTCCCCAACCGAACGTTCCAGATTCTAACCAACCCCGCCACCAATACACCCTTCCTCCTCCTGTCCAGCCCCATGTCCTCCTGCTCCTCTGTGGCCCAGCTGTCCTCTCCCGGCCCCGTGAACCTCTCCCTTCCTCTGTCGGTCGCTCCGAACTCTCTCATCGCCGCCCCCGGGTGCACCCAGATGCTCCTGCTCCTCTCGTCTGTCCCCGCCTCCTCCGGGCAGCCCCACGTCGCTACCTCTACCCCCATAGCCGTCCTGGACCCCTCGACCGGTCAGCTGTCCCAGATCTCCCACCATGCGTCCTCCTCGCTCCCTACCTCCCTACCTCAGGGTGTCGCCGGCGGCCAGGCCTGCAGTGCCAGTCTGGGTTCACCCTCCGTTTCGACGTCACACCCGATCATCAGGCTGAGCCCCAACAACCCTCCGGTCATCCTGTCCGGAGTGGGCAGTATGGGCGGCCTCATGACGTCGTCTTCTTCTGCCCCGATCCTGGCCGCCCTCTCTGTGCCCGCGTCCTCGTCTGCCCCGCCCGCCGCCGCCACGCTCCGAGGCGACGGTCTCGCTCGCGCGCTAGAAGCTGACCCCTCCCCCTCCTCCTCCTCCGCCGCCGCCGCCGCCTCCGGCCGCGACACTGAAGCCATATCCGCCGCCGACAAGCCCCCCCCCCCGCCGCCGCCGGTCGGAAGGAACGCCAAGCCATCAGCTGCGACGTCGTCGTCGTCCTCGCCGCCTCTGTCTCCGCGACTGCCGCCGTACGCTAGGGTCGCCTACGAGCCCTCGAACGGACCCGCCGCGCCCGACGACGAGTCCAACGTGACCTCGGAGGACCCCCCCTCGTGTCGCCGACAAGGTGAGGAAATGGTTTGGGGACGACTCTTCGTTTTAGTTTAGTTTGAGTTCCTTTTGAATATATATATTTTTTTTTCAAATTCACTTCCTAATTCGTTTTGAGTGTGGATTTTTGCTTGTTTATTTTTATTTTTTTTATTTTTTATTTCACAATACAGTTTAAGTTACCCTTATATATATATATTTTTTTATTGTAGTTTTTATTTTGTTCAGAAAAAAACCCATTTCTTTATTTATTTTCAATTTAATTAATATTTTCAATCGTAATGTTTCAATAACATCATCATGATAACCTTGTGTCACCCAGAGTAGGAGAGTAGCGATCTCGCCACAAAGCGGGTTGCCTACAGTTCCAAACATTGCTCCTGTGGCTGGAACTATCCCATTGAGACAGAATGAGCCCTTCCGCGTTCTATTGTTACAATGGGGGAGTCGACGCTATAGTGTCACCACTCTCTTAACTATATCAGTGATGTAAATATGTTTTCAATGTAATGAGTCCCGTGATGCAGGGATGGTCTTTTAGAGGAGTCCCAGACAGTGACATTTTATGAGTCCCACTTCAACGACGTTATAGGAGTCATATTTAGCCATTTTGACAAATTGCAGCATTCAACTCCCGTTTCATTTCATATGGTTATAATGTGGTTATATTCATGTAGAAAACGGAAGAAGAAATGATTATTATAACTAAAGCTAGCAAAATAAACGAATAAAAAATAAAAGCAGTACAGTAGTGCATCCCGTGGACATGCAGAGGTTGTTGTTGTATTGCGTCCTTTAACTATAAACTGCGTTTTGGGATGCAAAATGCACCCTAAAAAGTTCTCAAACGTCATTGGGAAGAGACAGCAACAATTAGGCTGTATATCTACAAGGAGGTACTTCGTAAAGAAGCTATCAAGATAGCAAACGACCTCCTCTCATCCACTCTGCGGGGAGTTCGAACTGCTTCCCTCTGGTAGACGGTACAAAGTACCAAGAGCTAACCGTATAACATTTTTAAAAATTCCTTCTTACCAAATGCCATTAAGGCACTAAATGATACCATGTCTCGCTAGATTTTTTTGTTTTTCCAATGTTTTGCCACGTTGTCCTGCACTTTTTTGCCATGAGAAAATAATTGTGTTAAGTGTTGTTGCTGTTGTTGTAACCGTTTGTTATTTACTCTTGAGACCGAAGACGAATTTCCACACGTGGACAATAAATGAAACTAACTAACTAACTATTTTAATCTCTGATACTAATATTACTCCGGTGTCTATCTATACCCAGCCTCGTCTTCGTCGTCGGAGACTCTGCAACTGGAGGACCACCTGTACTTCTCCAGCTCGGCAGCGGGGGGCGCTTCCCCCTCCTCGCCCCCCATGGGGCCCTGCGTCCTCCTCCCCCCCTCCTCCTCCTCCCCCTCCGACCACCTCCTGGACCCTCTGGACCTGCAGCTGGACCCTCTCTCCCCGGCCTCGTCGCCCAACGACTCCTCCCAGCTGGGCCCGCGCCGCGTGCTCTACTGCCACCTGTGCCCGCGCGTCTTCTTCTACCTGTCGGACCTGGAGCGCCACGCCATCACCCACTCGCAGAAGAAGCCGCACGTCTGCGGGCAGTGTGGCAAGGCCTTCAAGCGCTCCAGTCACCTGCAGGTAAGAAGAGAGAGAGGAAGGGGTCCCCTCCTTTCACTGTCTTATGTTTGTGTCGCATTAAAACCCATTTTTGACCTGAGATCAGATTCATACGAGGTTTCCGCTGGACACACACTGGTCTGATTAACCCATTTTTTACCTGAGATCAGATTCTAAAAAAATGTCTTCAAAATCCTGACGGTTTTCTGAAATACCTCATGTTTCTATGTCAGTGGGAGTGGTGCTCAATGCTTCATGTCAAGGAACCATTTTTTATGTAAGAGGCCGCTGAACCCCATCTAAAAAAATGTCAAAGATTTGAGTTAAAAACGTTAAAGAATATTGTATATTCCACATTTTCACGAAAAAATAGCAGACCTACAAGCTCGTAGTGCGCCACTCAGTGGCGCACTATACGAGCTTGTAGGTCGTAGTGCTAATATATATATTTTTTCAGAACGAACGTTTTTAACTCAAATCTTTGCTTCTGGGGGGTCCCTGGAACAACATATTTTTAGATGGGGTTCAGCGGCCTCTTAACATAAAAATGGTTCCTTGACATGAAATATTGAGCACCACTCCCACTGATATAGAAACATGAGGAAAACTGTCATTTTTTAAAAATGTCGACGTCAGGCCAAAATGGGTTGAGAGTACAACCACCTACAAGGTAACGAAAACCAAAAGAAAAAGGGACTAACAAACCATTTAGATCAAAATACTTGTTTTTATACATTTAGTATAGAATACATTTAGGTATAGAACTTCAAATCACAGAATGTGGCATTCACTGTATCACTATATATACGATAAGGCAATATCGTGGCATGGAGACTTTGTATCGTCTCGCCGATATTTATCACCATATCGCCCGCCCCTATAGAGCCCCCTACCAGGGCCCAGGAAATTATTCCCCGATCATTTTCCTCATAGACATTTCAAAAAAGTATTTATTTAAAGACCTCTTAAGCCTATAATGTTCGTCGACTACCTTTTTTCAGTGACGAAAACTACATGGAAACGAAATGGAAAACTAAGCTATGATGACTAAAACTAAGACTAAATATATTGACGATTTCGTCAACAGATAAAAACTAGACCAGACTAGACTAAGTGTTAGGAAGGGACTAGTGGACAAGAGATCCAGTATAAGTCATTTTACACTTGGTTGCACGCTGGTTGCATGCACACGCTGCGACGCGTTGTGTGTTTGTAGATCAGCTATTTTCTATTTACTGTAAGTGTAAAAATGGCATCACAAAACCCATTTCAGTCGACTAAATCAACTGTAGATTTAGTCGACTAAAACCTTGTGATATTTAGTCAACTAAAACTAGACTTAACACTAAAACATTCCAGGTGACTAAAATGTGACTAAAAAAACCAAATGAAAACTATTCAAGAGACAATAGACTAAAACTAAAATCTAAATTTGCTGCCAAAAACAACAGTGTGCACCTCTAACGTACGGTTCGCCCCGCACGGTTCAATGTGCCTTTATGGATTGTGCTTTTTTCGGTCACGCTACAGCGTAGTACCCCGTTCGAGTTTATTTTGCCACCGGAGCAAAAATAAAATAACGTGAACCTGAGCTAAAAGGAGTATTTAGGAGTTGCCGCTGTTTCCACTCATCTGGTGTTATTTTCTACTCATATACAACATGACTTTGGCATTGGAGAGATTGGTACAGACTCAGAGCGTATAGATTTAGGATTTAGTAGCGAAAGTATCGACAACAGGACCCCCCCACTTATGTTTTTTACTGTGTACTCAACATCTAGCATACAGTATATTGCAGCTTTTCAACGCGAGACTTGTGACATATTGAAGCTGTGTGAACTCAGTACTGCCGTTTTCTTTTTTTGGTTACAGTTACAGTAGTTTTCACTACATGGTGTTTGTGATATGAAATGTAGGCTTACCCTAATCACAGTAAACATCATGTCTTCAGGCATTTTCAAGTTACTGTAGTATAGTCACTTCAGTTCAAGACTGGAGTAGATTGTGATGAAATCCTATGTATTGAATCGAGAATCATTTTGAATAGAGAATCGTTTTGAATCTGGAAAAAAATGCTTTGGAATTTTAGAAAAAAACGTTCGATTTTGAATCGAATCGTGACCCCAAGAATCGAATCTAATTGTGGGACAGCCAAAGATTCACAGCCCTACTGGCAACTACACTTTGCATTAATTTACTGTAGTATTGTTCTCAATCAGTGGAAGAGATTGACCGTACATTTCACTGTAACACACACAGTGCCGTTGTGCATTTTGCGATGAACATAAAAGACGTAGTAACACAATAATGACTAAGCCATAAAGTTTCATGCCAGCAAGAGGAAGTGTAAGGAGATGTTATTCTCCCTACAGGTGAATAAGATCTCATTACCGCCGCGGCACAGCTGGGGTGAAGATGCTTTCAGTTAACCCATTTAGGCCTGACATCGATATTTAAAAAAAAAAGTCTTCTAAATCATGACAGTTTTCTGAAATACCTATGTTCCTGATGTCATATTTCTACAAGCTCATAGCAACGAGCTTGTAGATCTGCTATTTAAAAAAAAAAATCGTGAAATCTTTGAATATACAGCAACCCACTAAAATGGGTTTTAGTGGGTTAAAAAGTTAAAAAGAGTTAAAGATGGAGTGCCACCATTTTTTTCCCACCCTAAAACATGATCATCAGGTATTATTACAATATAAGGGGGGAAGAACTTACAGTATTTGTTAAAATCATGCTTTTACGTGGACACAACTCCAGGGTGTCTCATGAAGTATACTGTCACCTCATCATAGACACATGAAAAACTGGAAAAATACAAAAAATTGTGGCACTCCATCTTCAAAAAGCGTGTCTTGTCTCCGTCTTTTCCCCCCCGGTGGCGGCGGCGTGTCACCACATCAGAGACACAAGCACATCCACACGGGCCAGAGGAACTACGTGTGCCCCATCTGCGCCAAGCGCTTCCGCGAGGCGGGCGAGCTGCAGCGCCACCAGCGCGTCCACACGGGCGAGAAGCCGTACCAGTGCCAGCTGTGCCACACGCGCTTCGCCGAGCGCAACACGCTGCGCCGCCACACCAAGCGCAAGCACCCCTACCACCAGGTGGCGCTGGAGATGCTGAGCGAGAGGCGGGGGGGTGGAGGAGGTGGAGGAGGAGGAGGTGGAGGAGGAGGGACAGGGGGAGTGCAGGAGGAGGAGGAAAGCGCAGAGTGGTACAGCTCCATCGTGTCCAACCTGGACAACTCCGAGGCCGAGGCTGAAGACTTAACCACTTAAACCACCTGTGTGCGCTTAGTCGACCCCCCCCCCCGCCGGGAGTCACTGCCGCCTAGAGGGCGCTATTCCGTTCGTGGGGGGGTTCACTTATTTCTTGTGTTGAAAAATCCCCCATAGGGGTATGTTAGATCGCCTCACATACATACATTGAAAAATATTAACAAATGACCTCAGAGATTATTTTTTCCCTTATGGATATGAAGGTGAAAATGTACAAATTATAATATATATATACCCAAAGAGTTAACACAATAAACGCTAGCAAACGGGTCAAACAACCCAAAGACTTTTGCCCGTCGCACACAGCACACGTCACGTGTTGTCCGTCTTGACCTGAGCGGCGCGCGAAGTATTTCAGGAGCGACGTTGATTTCAGACCCGGACGTGTAGTTTAACCCCCTCAGGCCGGGAACCCATATTTGGGTTCTGTACAGTATGTACAGTATTCAAAAATGTAAATTTTTTGATGCTGCTATATAAATATTTTACGTTTTTCAGAAACCTTAGGTCAGGATTTAGAGGCGTTTTTAGAATCGGCCTAAATGGGTTAAAGACTTTTGACCCATTCTGGACGGGAACCTCTTTTGGTGTTTTATAACTAAGCATTATGTTATACGAGCTTGTATAGGTCTGCTATTTTTGACAAATCGTAAAAAAATGCGGCACAAATCTTATGAATATATATTCTTTCAGAGCGAACGTTTTCAGGCCTAAATGGGTTATATGGCAGAATTTTTAAATTTACATTTTTGCATTTTCATTTGGCATTTTCTCCTAGAAACGGGCCATATCAAATATGAAAGAATATAATAAACGACGCAGAGCTACCCCCCACCCCCCCCCTGGACAGAAAAGAAGATGATTTTGTTTATTTTCTTATATGAGGCGATCTAAGATACACCTATATGGGGATTTTTTTTCAACAGAAAAAATAAGTCCACAAAAACCAGGGGAATTAGCGCCCTCTGGCGGCAGTGACGTAACACTTCAGCGCTCTAGGGCTGCATTTACCCCCCTCTACACCAAATCCCTCTCGTAGACACACCCCAGACACTAGGGTTCATGTGGTTTAAGAAACTGTATTTATCAGGGGAAAAGCAGAGCAGAGAATGAATTCCCCTCATTGTGTTCTTACTTTTTATTTTTAATTTTTTTTATTAAGACATAAATGTTACAAAAACTTGAGAAGGAGACAGTGAGGGGATGATGGATGGACTGGGATTTTGATCCTATGCTAACTTAAGGGTATGTTCACACTGTCCGCCATTTATGAAGAAAAGGCACCGCCTAAAGGTCTTTTTCTGGTTCTTTTTTTTTGGACCGTTCCGGGGGCCATCCGGTCCCCCCCTCTTAACCCAATTTTCATGACACGATAGCGGCTTGGAATATCGGCTTCCGAATTCATCTGAAATGTTGCCTCGTATTTGACCTAATGTCCTGTATCACCACAGACCACGTCAAAATAGCAAGTGAAGAAAAAATTCCCTTTTTTTAAATTCCCTTTTTATTTATTCTTGGAATACCTTTTGAGAGTCGACGTACTGTCGTCAGTAAACTGTGACCACATTTGACTGAGAGACGGCCATTGGACTTTTTTGGAATTTGAGTTTTTGTGTCATATGTCATATGTCATGTCATATGTTCATATGAAAGCAGGGAATCATAGCTTCACATTGACATATTGGTTGTTCAGTTTGACCCACCAGTTTTGGAGATATGGCTTATATGGAGTATAATGTCTTGCAGAAAACAGCGAGTTGAGAAAAGAGGCTTGAAAGGATCACTTCTGTGGTCTCCGACATTACACCTAGCTACATGTAAATTCATATTTACATGTCGACACTTTTTAAATACGTTTTTCTCCTGGTGAAAAGCTGGAATTTGCGCGATGGCTGTCAAATCTGGTCACAACTGTTCAGATAATCAGGCAGTTTGTTGAGCGAGGCTTTGTAGAATACCGACACTTCAGTGACGAGATCCCCAGTTCTACAACGGGGGACCGAGTGATGTAAAAAAAAGGTGCTGCTTATTTGAGTTATTTGAGTTTAATTTTAGTTCTATTTTTTTAAGACGGATGGTGTGAACATAGAGCCGTGTGTGTGTGGTGGTGAAGTAAAGCGACATAAAAGCGTCTTACATATAAGACGCTTTAACCCCATCGTCTCGGTTTGAAATCGGTTGAAAACTGTTTGAAAACATGTTTTTTTTTTTTTTACCGTGATATTCAAAAGACGGGAGCACTTGCAATATTTATTTGATATTTAATTGTTTATGTTAGACCATTTATTTATACTGTATGTATATGTTATTTTTTATTTTTTTCTCCTTTTCTTTTTCTCCATTCCTTATGATGGTCCAAACATAGTATTGCACCCTGCACTGTTTACCTGTTGAAACGTCTTTCCTTGTGTGAAGTTGGGGGGGGGGGGGGGGGCACGGTAGGAAGACACCATTGCCTTGCAGACTGTAATTGAAACAAATCACAGTCGCCACGCGTTATTATGGATCCCACCGCAGTTCTCGGAAATGCCCCGCTGTGATTGGCCAGTAGTCGTCGCGATTGACAGTTCTCGTTTTTGCGACCAGTCATTAGTCCTGCAACTACAACCCACTAGTCTCAAACCCTCACCCTAAACCTAACCTCCCACAGGGGGCAGCACACCTAAACCTAACCCATGTCTAACCAATGACTATAGTCTAAACTAAGTATGCACCCCCCCTAAACCTAACCCGAACGGCCTAACCTCAGTAAAACTATATGCCTTCCCGGGGGCCAATCAGACACATGGTGAGGCGGGTCTACCCTAGAACGTTTGGTGGGATTCATAATCGCGCATCACTGACTGACATGCCCCTATATAAAAAAGGACCCTTGCATTCCCACGGAATTCACGGTAATTACCACAAAGTGCTCAATGCTCCACATTGACGATACTCTGGTTATAACTGTAGGCCTATATTATTCGAACGAACGAGAAAAGTACTTATTTGTAAGAGCTGCACTTCTGCACTATCTTATTACGAAAGATGTAATCTATCTTTCTTACTGTCAAAGACACTGTGAGAGTCCCTTTGCACTTGATTTATTTCCAATCATTATTGTTCACGTTTTGTCACGCTTGTCGCGAATGAGAAGCGCTGTGTGTGTCGTTTCTTTGCTTTTATGTTGCCTTTAGCCTTTTAACCCATTGAGACCTGAGACCAGATTCTACAAAATGTTCTGACAGTTTTCTGAAAGACCTTATATGTTTCTCTGTCAGTGGTTCTCAAACTATTTCACGTCAAGGACCCCCAAAATGTTCTGTAATTGGCCGTCGACCCCTCATCTAAAAATACATTGTTCCAGGGACCCCCCCAGAAGTAAATATTTCAGTAAAAAAATGTTCGCTGTGAAAGAATATATATTACATATTCACGAAAGCTATATAAAGGTCTCGGGTCTAAATGGGGAGACGAGGACGGGATAAATGAGAGTGATTTGACCTATTTAATCCATTACACGAGAAGAGTTTTGACCAAAACGTGTGTGTTTTAACATAGACACTACTATATATTTAAAGATCTTCTGGCTCATGTGAAGTATATACGTTAACTTATTTTCAATTAAACCTCACTTACTGTGTGTGCATCGACCCACGTCACGACTTCCAACGTGGTCTGTTTCAGCAGCATCTCCTCTTCCCTCGCAGGTCGTGTGTGTGTGTTAACCCATTCTGACCTGAGATCAGATTCATACGAGGTTTCCACTGGACACACACTGGTCTGATTAACCCATTCTGACCTGAGATCAGATTCTAAAAAATGTCAGTCGTTCTTCGATTTTTCAAAAATAGCAGACCTACAAGCTCGTAGCGCGCCACTCGGTGGCGCGCTATGAGCTTGTAGATCTGCTATTTTTCAATAGCTAAAGCATAACGTGATGCTAATACCAAAATGGGTTCCCGGTCAGAATGGGTTAAGCATATACTCAGGGACAGATTAACCGCCATGAGGGCCCCTGGGCCGGTAATATTTGCAGGGCCCCCCCATAGCGCTGCACGTGCGTCGTGCGCGCAACATTTTCTGCGTTTGTATCTAAATTTAACTATCAACAGCCAATGAAGGGCCCCATGCAGGAGCCCTTTTCAGGGCGTCAAACCTAGTACCTCATGGTCCAATTTCCGCAAAAGGACCACAGTACTGCGCCCGTCTCACAACGGGTATAAGGGCTAGTATATAATGCATTAATCAGTGGTGCAAGGTAACTGTGCATTACAGTGCAGTACCTGTGTTGTTTTTTTTGGCAGCAAATTTTGATTTTAGTTTTAGTAGTCTCTTCAATAGTTTTCATTTAGTTTTATAGTCACATTTATTTCAGTCGACTAAATCTACAGTTGATTTAGTCGACTAAAATGTATCTTGGCGGGCCTTGATGCCGTCGTAATGACAGCACCTGAGCTTGTAAATCGGCTATTTTCAGCATGCAACCAAGTGTATGAATATCATAAGATTTTAGTCGACTAAATCTACAGTTGATTTAGTCGACTAAAATGCATTTTAGGACTGTTTTTGCACCTGCTGAAAATAGCCGATCTACAAGCTTACAATGTGAGCTTGTAGATCAGCTATTTTCAGCATGCAACCGATTGTAAAATGACTTATACTGGATTTCTCGTCCACTAGTCTCTTCCTAACATTTTAGTCTAGTTTTTATTTGCTGACAAAATTGTCTTAGTTTTAGTCATCAATCATAGCTTAGTTTTTTATTTAGTTTCCATTTAGTTTTCGTCAGTGGAAAAAAAACGTGTCTTAGTTTCTCTCCTCCGCGTCATCAGTGCCCATACCCGAGGCGGGGTTGGCTTTCTGTGTGGAGTTTGCATGTTCTCCCCGTGTCCCCTATAAATGAATCCCACCTTTGCATGCATTATTTAAAAAATCACACACGTGTGAACTGAGTGGTGCAATTCCCCCCCCCCCCCTCTCTCTCTCCCCCCCCCCCTCTCTCTCTCTCTCTCTCTCTCTCATTACACAGCACTACCCCTCCCTCTGTTTCTGCCGCCCCCTACTGGTATAAATCAGTAACATACTCAGGCTCATGTGCACAGGTACACACACAGGTAGGTACATGGACATTGCTGATTGTAGGAGTGGTTGCACCACTCAAAAAGAGTAGCAAAATAGCTAATCTACAAGCTCACAACGCACCGCAAACTTGTAGATGGGCTATACTTTTGAAACATCTTGGAACACTTTTGAGAACGTTAAGAAATATTGACCTATATTGACATGCCCAGGGTTTTAGAAATAAATAATTTGGCCAAATGTTTGTGACTAAATAATGACTGATTGGATCCATGGGAGTGGGAACATCAACACATGCAGGTTATTTGATCCATTTCCTGAAAAGCAACGGTTTTGGACATAGGCCTACAAGGTTTCCATCCGACTGCGACGGTATGCGTCAACACGATCCTATCTACACATGTAGAGGTCTAGGATCTATAATCATTGCTGTCGGGCAGAAACCTCTTATCTCCTTATTTTAAACTTTTAGTGATTTGACCTAAAATGAATGCCAGCTTGATCATACTACAGCATCGCGCAAAAGCATTTCGTGTTTTGAGCTTGCAGATCTGCTACTTTAAATTTGAATCCCATTTAGTTTAACAGTTTTGGACATTATGAGGTTTCACGTCTTGAATTCCACCATACAGACAGACAGAGGCTTTCTCTCCACTCATTTAGGCTTGTTCAGTGTTCTGGACTCGCCGTCACATCTATCACATGATTAAAGATGTGCAGTTAGCATGCTTGGCTCCAAAAGTAAAAAGACCCCCCCCCCACCCACACACACACACACACGCGCGCGCGCAGCCGCGCACGCACACGCACACGCATGCACACGCTCACACTGCACAGTAGCCTATAAGACAGATATATTTATGTGCTGGTGGTGGGCTGACCAGGGTGGAATGCCTCCAGGGAATAATTGGGTTTGTAAGATAGGGCTTCTGTTTTTTCTCTCCTCTCGCCCCCCCCCCCCCCCCTCCTCAATTTCCCGGTCCATTTAAGTCAGCGAGCCCCGACAGAGCTATAAGGCTCCACGATAGCTTATTAAATAGCCTATCGCCTCGCTTGACCTGATTGGGTACGCATGGCTCGTTCCCATTCGCCTTATTATTACCAGCCGGTCAGTGACTGTAGGCCTATATATAGTCTATAACAGAACACTTTGGCGGCCAGGCTGAAATGCTCTGTTGTGTTGTATTGATCTGTGGGGGGGGTCAGCAATTATGCCACAATGTAGAACCTCTGTTGCAAGTCCAAGTCCCGCATTCATCGTTTTGCTTGAGTATAAAGTACTAAAATATTGGCATAGTTATTTTTTTACTTTCAAGTACACCAAAACAAGTAGAAGTGCTCAAGTTTCACAATTATGTATTTGGCACAAATCACATAAAAAGGCCCCAAGTTTGTCTTTTTTTGCTTCGTGACGTGTTGATCAGCTGGGTTCAGGTTTCGATATACCCGCAGCATCGCCCGGGTTATTAGGTGGCAAATACAGTGGCAAATACATAAAAAAACTAATCTAGCGAGACGTGGTATCATTTAGTGCCTTAATGGCATTAGAAATGAAGGAATTTTTAAAGATGTTACGGTTAGCTTTTGGTACTTTGTACCGTCTACCAGAGGAAAGTATAGTTCTCCCTGCAGAGTCGATGAGAGGGGTCATTTGCTATCTTGACAGCAGAGGTAAAATCAATAAAAAGGACCCTGGCAAGTGGGAGGGGGACAGGGTGTTAAACGGCTGATAGTTGCATCATCAGTTCCTCTCTGACTTTCATATGCAAATTGGAGATGATTCTAAGCTGTTAGAAACCACCACTGTAATTTGTCTGCTTATAACTCTTTCAAAACATTTCCCCAAAATGGAAGTATAAGAGCAATGGGCCTGAAGTCTTTTAGTTCTGTGGCTCCAGGCTTCTTGGGGAGAGGCACCGATACAAGACATTTTCCATAAATTGGGCATTGTTAGAGAGTCAAGCAAATACTGGAATAGCATCGACACAATACCTTTAAAGGGATAGTTCAGATTTTTTTTTTAACTTAAGCTGTATGAAATACTTGCCATTAATATAGTGGTTGCAACTGTATTCTATCGTCGCAACTCTCTCTTTACACCACTGTGGATGTAGTAGAAGACATGCCATGTTTGTAACCTGCTGTAGTTTGAACCTTAACTGGAAAACAAACGGCAAAATCAGCCTAGAATCAGCTTTTAAGCCCTACTTATTTAACACATTGTAAACTTGTAGATCTGCTATTTTCACTGTTATATTATTTCTTTCCCAACCAGTGAACCAGAATTTATTATTCTATTAAAATCACTTTTCTTAATCGATTGAACTGATTGTTCGAGTAACTGTAGCACCCCTCATAATGGACTGTTAAAAGGTGTCGGCTGGACAAAGCAGTGAAATTATACAATATGGCCGTCATTATCTGAACAAAGACATTTGTCCTGGAGAACACACTCAATTTGGCAATGTTTAATAGAGCACAAGAACTCCTTGTTCAGAACATTCCGGCCCTATTTCCGACAGGCATGGCACCGGCTTTTCAAGTTCAGGCAGCTGAGCTGACGCGCCAATATTGACTCTTTGTTCTATACAATTCATGGTGGTTATGATGTTTGGTCTCCCCTGGCTGGCATGTGGAGAACTTTCTCCAAGTGAGCGATGGAAGCGAGCCACATGCAGGCTTTCTTGAGTTTTAAATCCTCTTAGCAGACCTTGTATTGAACTGTAGTTTCCTGCAGCTATTTCTTTTTTTTAATGCAAACTGTTAAAAGTATTCAATCAATCAAAAAACATGACATTTTGGTGGTCCAAAACCTCAAAGAAATACATTTATGTGTATGTACGTATGTATGTTACAGTAAAATCGAGAAAAGCATTTTTCCGGCACGGGAGGCTATATGCCTGGGTCGGGGCCCGGGTCCCTTTGAGGCCTTTTCACTCTGGAGCTATCACCCGTTCACTGATTGGTCTAGAAGTTGGGTAAACCACAGGGAGGCGGGGTCAATCCTTAAGGACATCACCGCGAGTATGATGGCCTCAACTCTTATCACCGTTTTAGGTGATAAGCTATCACCTAAAACGGTGATAACCTATCACCGAAAACTGGAGTATGTATATGAGCCTTTACTGGTGGTAACATATGGCTCATTCCCTGCCGCTGACGTCTTTTACGTGTTTTTCTTCCCAGTGGGCGATTCCTGCCGTTGACATCTTTCACGTGTTTTTGAGTTATCTATTGATTCAGAATAGTCTCGCTAATATCTACCGAGTGGTATAGTTTACCGGTTGATATATAGGCAACGCTGCTTCCGCTGTGGTCGGTGGTCAATGAAATATGTTTCCCCAATCCGTCCACTTCCATTATTATATAAGCGCGATCTTTAGCTGCGTTCTTTCTCGGAATTGAAGCTCATATCAGATTCAGATCTGCGCTAACTTGCCGTTACTATATTAACGCTTCTGATGAAAGGGAAAAGTATCCAGTGGTAGATAATGCGTGGCAGGGAATATATTTGGTACAGTGCAACTCAGGAGGTCTGTTTTACTAAGTCGAGAGGGTGTGTAAGTGGTTACACTGAAGTCATATTGATAAAGTTCTTTTTTTTTTCATGAAATAATATATTGTAAAGGTCAGAGCTCTCCTCAAAGACAGGAGCAGAGACAGAAAAGCTTCTGCATGTCTTCATCATCTGTTGCATCGAATACTATTGAATAGCCTTCTCTCTGGTCTACCAAAACAATTAAACAGCTAGCTCTGGTCCATAGCCCTAATGCCCCTTGCATTAATTTACTTTTAGTTACTCCACTGACTGCACCCTATACCGATATTGCCAAGAGAAAACCCCATAGACAAGATTTTTCCTTCCGGTGAGAAACAATAATCCCTTTCTGGTCAAAAAGTGCATTTTATACGTGTGGTAAAGTAGGCTTTGTAATGACACAACCCGTTTGTGTATTGGTGACTGGTGAGTAGTGAAAACGTTCTTTTTACTTTCGCTACAGAGGAGAGGCTGGTCTGCATTTCCTGGGAGCGCAGGAAGCCGAGAGTGGCATATAGCCTTAATGCTAGGCATTAAGGCTAGCCGCTATGCCCTAAGCAAGGGCCTTAGGGCTATATGGACTCAGAGCTATTAAACAGCTATACGGTTATAGTTCAGAATGCACCTGCAAGGGTATTGACTCTCACAAAGAAACAGAGACTGCCCCAGCAGTGAACTCTTTACACTAAACTGACTATAATAGCTTGAAGGGGGCAAGGCGAGTTCATTTGTATTTCAACAACAAACTAATTCAATGCGCTTTCCATAAAACATGAACCAAAAGAAACACGGTATACTCATAATAGCATGCATGTGTTGTTACACATGTGGTATCATTGCTATTGGAGGACATTTTCTTAACCACTTAATAGGCCGATACTTTGTTATACGACAAGCTCAAGAATGTAGTTTTTGAGGGGAGGTAGCCCCTCCTGTGTCCAGCTTTGAGGGTTTGTGTAAACACAGACATTGTGTTAACACAAACATTGAATGCCATTGACAATGAATGGCCAGCTTTGAGTTTACATGCACAATGTTTGTGTATTAAACCTCGCTATACACGAGGCTAAAGCAGTGAGGCATTTATTAAGGGCATTGAGTCTTTGGTATGACCAGGCTATAGACATACAAGGCCACTGAGCTTATGCCACTGTGGTTTGGTTAATACAGATTTTAACCCATTCAGACCTCAGGCCGATTCTACAAAATGCCTTCTAAATCCTTACAGTTTTCTGAAAACCCTATGTTTCTATGTCAGTGGTTCTCAAACATTTTCATGTCAAGGACCCCCAAAAATATTATGTATTTGGCCTGCCGACCCCCATCTGAAAATATGTTATTCCAGTGCCCCCCCCCCCCCACACACACACAAAGAAGCAAAGATTTGAGTTAAAAACGTTCGCTCTGAAAGAATATATATTCAAAGATTTGCGCCACATTTTCACAATAAAAAAAAAGAAAATTGCAGTTCTACAAGCTCATAGAGTGCCACGCTATGAGCTTGTAGATCTGCTATTTTTCCAATAGCTAAAGTATAACACAATGCTTATAGTTAAAACACCAAAAGGGGTTCCCGGCCCAGAATGGGTATATTAATTGGAAAGTTAAATTGTGGTGACATTATCAAACATATAAATGTGTTGAATTCAGTCCGACCAAAAGCAGGAGATAAACCGTGATCCCCTGCACCGGGGCCCACATGAACGCACGTCTTCTGCTTATTAAAATAGTAACAGGCTTTGCACCAAAAATATTTATGGTGACTCGTGACTGCGTTCAGAAATATTTGCTCAGTACTAGATAATCTATACTGCTGCTGTTTTTTAGTGGTTTTGGAATTAAGAGAACACCCGAGTCACACAAGAGAAGCAGTGAAGCAGATATTGGCTCCAATTGCCTCTAGCTTTGCTTTGGAACATACCCTAACAGCCTGCAGAAACTCCAAGAAACTTCTTAAAACACTTGCCTTCAGCTTTCTTTTTTTCCATATCTGTTGCATTATTGATCTGTTTTTCTCGAGTTTTAGCTCGATTTGTATCTACAGCGCACTTTGAGCCACAAGTCTGTATAGGAAAATGTACTCTATATACAATTATTATTAAATTATATTCTCATTATTTTTTAGAGCTATATAGGCTGGCACCGTGCTATACTTTGAGGAATCGTGGGTTCAAGGCCTCCTGAAGTTTACTTAAATTTAATATTTAACGAAAATACATATAGCTTGGATGCACCTGCGGGACATACTGTATTCTCTGCAGTGATGTATCCCGAGGTCATCGGGGTTTCGGGTCTCGCGAACATCATACCCCTCACTCGGGTTGACCCAGCCGGGGTGATCATCAAGTCCCGACTTACGTCCCAGTAGCTACCCTCCATCAGACCCACTATAGGGAAAGACCAGGGCCACACAATCCATTGGATCCACTCCGGAACTACTCTGCCAGGGATTTAACTTTAATATTTACTATACTGGAGTGTTTCCAACTTTCAGTACTTTTACTTACTTACTTACTTACTTACACAGCAGATCTGCAAGCACAAAGCAGCTGCTTTTGATGCTTTTATGTGACGCTGCAGTATGATCAAGTAGGGCATTCATTAACCCATTCTGACCTGAGATCAGATTCATACGAGGTTTCCACTGGACACACACTGGTCTGATGAACCCATTCTGACCTGAGATCAGATTCTAAAAATGTCAGTCGTTCTTCGATTTTTCAAAAATAGCAGACCTACAAGCTCGTAGCGCGCCACTCGGTGGCGCGCTATGAGCTTGTAGATCTGCTACTTTTTCAATAGCTAAAGCATAACATGATGCTGACACCAAAACGGGTTCCCGTTCAGAATGGGTTAAAAAAGAAACCCACCAAAGCGTGGAGATAAAAGGTTTCTGCCCAACAGCAGCAGTGGTATATATATTCAGTATGATGCTGCATTATACATAATTTATGCTCCCTAGGCCTCACAATTAGCCGACCTGTACAAGTCCACAGCTTGTAAGGAAATGGGAGATTCCTCGTTGTTTTTTTTACTCTGTCGTCTCTCAAAAGATATAGGCAACCCACCAAACTAGCAACTTGTTCTTTTGTCGAGGGTATATGAACAAGTTTATGTACAGTATTTGCCTGCGGTCGGACCCCCCCATGTCAAAAATATGTTGTGCCAATAGGGACAGGTTTTTGTTTAATTCATATTCATAAACTATGGTTATGTCAGCTGCTAACAGACACACTGACCCTAATCTGAGTTCCCAGAAGTTTTATCACTGACCCCAAATCAGTCAGTCTTCAGCCAACTGTAACTGGGTTATAACTCGACATATGAATGAGATTCTTATTCCATAATTATTCCATAACAATGACAATTTATCTAGGTGTGTGTGTGTGTGTGTGTGTGTGTGTGTGTGTGTGTGTGTGTGTGTGTGTGTGTGTGTGTGTGTGTGTGTGCGCGTGCATGCGTGTGTGTGTGTGTGTGTGTGTGTGTGTGTAAGCACAGTGGAGGGTTAGAATGTTAGAGAAGGATAGAGAGGTGGCCGGTGGGCGGATAGATGGATGGACTTAGCACTATAGCTAGACAGATTGAGGGTGAGAGAGAGAGTGAGATTTAACAAAGTGCATCACACTCTGTCTCTGTCTGCCTGGCACGTTGCAACTTTTCCCTCTGACTTTGAAAGCCTGACATGTTTACGCGGCGGTATAACCAGCGGTTTGACCATGGCTGTCAGTCAGCCAGAGCCAGAATCAGATTCAGCAGAATGATGGAAGGGGTAAAACACTAAACAGGAGCAGCACGCCTCGGGGTGTCGGAGTCCTCCAACAGACATTGCTCGTCATTGCGTGCTGCCACCACATGAGGGCACTCTTACTCTTGTGATGTGGTGGCGGTGCTTTTGCAATTTGCACACTATACAGTGTTCTCTCTCCCTTCTGTAGCTGTAGCAGTCATTCTCAACCAGTTTTCATTTGGAGGATATCGTTTTCTAAATCTTTGTTCTTTTCTTTTTCTTTTTACTATTTTTAAATATGATGTAGCCTAATGTAGGAAAAGGAGAATTTTTTTACTTGCATATGCAACCAAGAAAAGTTGGACCGAGACCCAAAGATGGGTCGCGACCCACTCTTTTGGAACCAGTGTGTAAGTCATGGGGTAGTGAGAGAGAGGCAAACCCCAAACTAAACGATTTTGGTTTTGGTTTAGGAGAGATAACAGGCAAACGTTGATCAATAGCAATAATTTAACTCTTGTTGAGAGCATAAAACTACCGAACCCGTAGCCTACGGGTCCTGTACAAAAGGCACTAATTGAAATGGACAATCAAGTCACATCCAGTGCAGGTGTGATTGTTAATAGCACAGGTGCATCGTGTTCTTGATGAGAGCCTTAATTCCGTTCAGAACAAGGACAGGAGAGGAGAACATGCCAGCAAGCATAGCTGAACATTTCTATGTTATTTAGTCTGTTTTACTGTGTTACAACTTCAACTGTCAACTGTTTAAGTTGTGTGCGTCACTGACCCAAAGTAAGTTACCAACATTATTGTTATTTCATGTAAATGACAAGGCTAATGATTAGTATGATTGGTTTGACTTCCCCTGGTAATGTGGCAACCATGCGTGTTAATATACAGAATATGGGTGACAATATCTAGTTTCCTTATGTTGTATTTGATGATGGTGATCATTTCCTTTCATGAAGCTGGTCTACTTAAGTGATTCTTTGTGAATACTTAACTGCTGTGTACATGGTGTATATTGTAGTGTGAGCTGTATTGTAAGCAGTGCATACTATATATTGCGATCTCCTTTGTTTCCCTCCCTCCTTTAGAACCACATACAGTATGAACTATATGAACAGAGGTTAGATTATTGTCTTGCCAATTCCCCATACTGTTTAATTGTGCTGTGCTACATTCAACAAAGACTGTGCCTATAAGCTACGAGCAACACTCCATCCATGTCTCCTTGTGAATTCTTACCAATTCCCTGTGGTGATTAACTATACTGCCCTACCCTATATCACCTAATACAGTCCTTACACTCTCGAACCAGGTCCATTTGGTTTAATTGTACGCTCTCAAGAGTTAAAGATCTATGAGGGTCCACTCGGTTCCACCTGGAACCCCCTCAAGGACCACCTGGAACCCCCTCAAGGACCACTGGTTGAAAACCACTGATAAAGGTATATAGAAACAGTGAGATAGGGTATAGTGCTATTATAGGCTCCTTCCTATTGGTTCTCAACCTTTTTTATAACGAAGTACCACCTCAGAAAATATCTGGCTCTCCTCCAAGTACCACCATAATAAGTTAATAACTGATGTTTAAAATACATAGGCGTATACCTGCCCCGCATCCTATTCAGCTATGCACAGTTAACACAGGAGGGAAATTGTAATGTATTCCTTGATTGTTTTTCTTGTTTCATTCCTAAGCCAATAATGCTGCTGCTCTGACCAAAACTCTGTGTAATCACGAATCGGCACAACTGATGATATTTTTCTGATATGTGATTAATCCGTTCTCAAATCGTCTATTAACGGCTATACCGTAGGTGTGCAGTCATGCTCATTTCAGCACGGCTGGATAGCCAATTTCAACCAATTGCTTGGTCAGAACAAGAACTACTAATGTAGTAAATAAGTAATGTAAATATTTCATTCCATTTTTTTCCTCCTTTTTCTCTCCTTCCTCCATGTGTACCACCAGAGGGGCAGGTGGGAGCTCAAGTACCACAGGTTAGAGAATCACTGCCATAGAGCACCGAAGTCTGACGTCACTGTCAGTAGAGGGCGTCAGTCCCCAGCCCCCAGGTTCATGTATTTGTTTAGTTGCATTGAAATCCCCATTGAGGCGATTTTTAGATCGCCTCATATAACAACTGTGTTTGAAAAAGAAACATGTCACCCCGGCCGCTTCACTCATATGGATACGAAGAATCAACTGACTTGAGAGAAAACGCTAATGTTATACTGCTGCTGAATTAGTTAGATTTTCGCTAGAAACAGACTGCATCATATAATGAGTGACTGACTGTTGCAAACGATACAGAGACACCTCCCTGACAATAACGCCGAGACAGCTTGTTTATTTTCGGACCACAACGCTTATAGTAGACGATATTAAGATCACCCCATGTTATTCTCCATAGAGAAATTACTTCCGCGAACCAGGGGAATCGTCGGGATGAGCGAGTTACGTCAGGACTTCGGTGCTCTATAACCGAAGTCTGACGTCAATATCGGTAGAGGGCGCAAATCCACGGGTTCATGTACTTTTAGATTTTAGATTGCCTCTCGTAAGAACTGTGTTTTGTTTGAAAAATAAACACGTCACCCCGCCCGCTTCACTCAATATGGATATGAAGAATCAACTGAGAGAAAACGCTTGTTACTGCTTACTGAATTGGTTACATTTTCGCTAGAAACAGACTATCATATATGAGTGACTGACTGTCGCAAACGATACAGAGACACCTCCCTGACAACAACGCAGAGACCGCTTGTTTAGTTTTTGACCGCAATGCTTATATGAAAAGATTTTTTTTAAGATGACCCCATGTTATTCGCCATAGAGAAATTACTTCCTTGAACCTGGGGAAAACGAGGGGATGAGCGAGTGATGTCAGGACTTCGGCGCTCTATACCTCAAGGAATTAGTCTCCCTGTACAACCCTCCACTCGCAGTGTCCGCTTTTCATTCAAAGACTAATAACCTCCTCAAACCACCATGAAGACCAATCAGAGTCTTCTGCTGACCAATCAGGTCTTCTGCTTGAACTGCCCGAACTGGGGAACACCCACCTGAGAGCACCACACAGTCGGTTGACTAAAGACCTAACCTTTTTTTTTTAACAAAGCATTTTCTATAAGCTAAATTATATGGCCTCATGTTTTAAATGTTTTGCGTCGAATTTCACAAATGAAAAGTGCATAGTGTGTGTGTGTGTGTGTGTGTGTGTGTGTGTGTGTGTGTGTGTGTGTGTGTGTGTGTGTGTATAGAGTAGAAACAGTGAGAGCAGAGTGGGGACAGTATAGGCTAGACTAGAAACAGTTAGAGTAATAAACCTTCTCCACACTTTGACCTTAAAAGCTGTGCCAATGAATGTGAAATGAGCTTTCCTCTACAGAACAGAAATCACCGTTAGTGTTGTCCTTGATCTGCTTCGTGTGAATTCATGCTTCGTGTGAATTCATGTATTGGCAAAAGGACCCAAGCTTTAGAGTGTGTGTGTGTGTGTGTGTGTGTGTGTGTGTGTGTGTGTTAATGGAGAGACAGTCCACAAGATGACAAGAGGGCTCAGATATGGTGGAAGGGGAAAGGTTACCACCATGCAGCAACCCCCCCCTCTCTCTCTCCCTCTCTCACACACACACTCCCTCGTCCTCTCTCTCCCACTATCACCCCCCCCCACCCCACCCCTCTCCCACTCTCCCTGCACCCACCACCCCCCCAATCTCACTCCAGACTGTGGGATTAACACTCCAGTGTGAGAGAGGAGGGGAGAGGGGAGGGGAGGGGAGGGAGGAGGGGGAGAGAAGGAGGGTAACAGGTGTTAATCAGAGAGGGAGGTCCTGGCTGGGGGTTTGCGGGAGGTGGGAGGGGGGGAGTTGGGGCAGGCGAGGGGGGGGGAATTAAAAGATTTCAGTGCACTGTGCCTACACATGTCGCGACCGCAGGTCGCGACATGTGTAGGCACAATGCAAGGAATAAATGCATTCGCCATGTATCCGAAGGAAGTCTGATCCAATCACTTTTAGATTTCTCCAGTTTAATCCTGAGTTTAAGTTTTTTAGTGTTCAAGATCTAATTTTAGGCATGTTTAAGCCTCGAGGAAAATCCGTGTTGAGGTTCTTAATCCACTGTTTTTCATTAAAACGTCTTTGTCCTACTGTCCAGTTAGGATTGTGTTGAAGTCCAGCGCATTTTAGAGCTCCAATGCCGTGCGCCATAAAATGTTGCACCAATCTTGTGGTTGTCTTTTTGGCATTGTTAATATTGTATCTGTGTCGTCCCAGCCTAGTACCTATTGTTTTACCTGTCTCTCCGACATATTGTAAACCACATTTTTCACATGTGATTAAGTAAATGCAGTTGCTGGTTCTGGCTGTTATTTGTTGTTTAATCTCCAAGACGCGTTTTGTGGTTCTATTTTTTACTAATTGTTTGGGTTTGAAGTATTCTGGTCCCTGGCGTGCTGGTGTGTTGATTTCTTTTAGCTTGCTGTGTACTAGATAATCTTTAAGGTTTTTATTTTTTCTGTAGGCCGATATAATTTTATAATCTTTTAGAAGATCGTCTGTTCGGTTCTCAAAATTCCTTTTTATTCTGTTGTTGGCTAGTGTGCTCTGTGTTGAATAACTGGTTATCAGGGCCAATTTGGGGCCTGTATCTCGCACTTTTATTTCTAAGAAGGTTTTTTGGGCTTTCCGGAGGAAGGTCCTAGTGTATCCTCTTAGTCTGAGGGCATTAAATAGAGTTTTACAAGCTATTTTGAAATCACTTCTTTGCGTGCAAATCCTATGGAATCTTAGTAGTTGTGATTTGACTATTCCTGTGTAGGAGTGTGTTGGGTGGAATGACGTTTTGTGTAATAGGGCGTGAGTGTCTGTTTCTTTAAAGAATACTTTTAAGTCTAGTTTCCCATTTGTGTTAAAGTTTGGGCCCTTGAAGATTGTTACATCAAGAAAGTCAATCCTTTCTGTGTGTGTCACATATTTTATCGTTATGGATCTATGATGGCTATTTAAAACATCAATAAATTCCTGGAATTCTTCTTGGCTATGTTCCCATATTCCAAATATATCATCTAGAAATCTATAGTAATGTGTCGGTTTAAGTCTGCATTTTTCTAGTGCGGTCTGTTCCCATATGCTCATGTAAATGTTTGCATAAGATGGTGCAAATCTCTTTCCCATGGCCGTGCCTTTGATTTGTAAATAGAATTTGTTGTTAAAGGAAAAATCATTCTGGGTTAGATTTAAGTCTAGTAATTGGAGTATTTCCTCCTCTGGTCGACTTGTGTCTGGGTATTTACTAAAGACTTCCCTGACTGCTTGGAGTCCTGATTCTGTTTCAATGTTTGTGTAGAGGCTGTCTATATCTATTGAAAATAGAAGGGCCTCCTTTCCTACTTTAATAGCTTTAATTTTGTCCACAAAATCGTAAGTGTCTTTTATAAAACTGGGGTGTTTTATCGACAGTGGGTTCAGGAAATATTCAATAAACTCTGCTGTCTGATATGTCTCGCTGCCACAGTCCGACACAATTGGTCTCCCGGGTGGAATTTCATATGGGGGGGGGGGGGGGGTTGTCCGGAGGAAAAAGCCATTACATCACCGTCCTCCAATAATGTGTGATGTCAGAGTGTGCGCGCGCGTGATTTAAAGAGACTGGTGACTTCTTTTCATTAGTGACACAATTCTTTCTTTCTTTCTTTTCTCCCCTCCGATTGGTCAGTGATAAGCTATCACCTAAAACGCTGATAACCTATCACCAAAAACTGGAGTATGTATGAGCCTTTAGTCAGTGTCACACGTTACTGCAGTGAAGTCTGTTCTCCACATGATTTGACCCGTCTCTTGGAGCAGTGAGCCGCGGCGTGCGCTCGGGAATAACCACAAGGCCACTGTCTGGTATATGAATGCACCATGTGTCCATACATGTGTTCCAGCTGTACCAATCATTGTGTACGTGTGTGACATGTGTTTGTCCTGCATGGCTCCATGGCAATCTTAATTGGCCCCAATCTATATACCTCTCCTCCACACACAGCCAGCCCTCTGTGATTGGTCAGCATCCCAGATCAATGTCCACTCCTCCACTGTCTCCAGATCAGATAAAATGGCCGCCAGCCTCCTCCTCCTCCTCAATGCCTTCACTCTGCTCTCCTTGTTTTCCCTATCAGGTTGTGACTTCCTCTTTCCAGGCCCGGCCCGGCACCAGAGGGGGCCCGGGGCACCAGAGGGGGCCCGGGGGCACCATCAGTTGCAGATTCTGCCCCTCGATCAGTGTAAGTTTTATGTAAATATTGTTTTACTATATAAAAAATCACACCCGTGTGAAGTGAGGGCCGCTCTTATCATCGTATACAATACATCATCATTCATCGTCTCATACTGGCCAATCAGAATGCCTGTTGCCACAAATTTACGTGGCGGACATTTGACCTATAATTTCTCCTTTCATTGTCGATGGCATGAAGTATGAGACGCGTGCGGGGACAAGATGAAGTAAAATGTCCCCCCTGAGTCATTTCATCCTATAGAGCCGAGCCTCTCTCTCTCTCTCTCTCTCTCTCTCTCTCTCTCTCTCTCTCTCTCTCTCTAATGTACAATTCAAATGCGCTTCATTGGCATGAGACAAGACATACGTTTACATTGTCAAAGCAATTGTTGAATAAAAACAGAGACATTTGAAAGAGCTGCTTATACAAAACCTGCTGAATATGTAGGCAAGTCTATATACCTGTCCTTTGGTACAGAGCTTTTGTGAGGTGTAGTATAGTCACTTGGTATGAAACATACCAACGTATCATGGTCTCTCACTCACCCCTGTCTTGTCCAAGCTATAGCCCACTGTTTCTCGACATAAGGGTCCAAATGGACCCTGCTTATGGGTGTAACTCGGAGAGTGCAACGGGTCCATTTTGGTCCCATTTCACTGAGGATTAATTGTACGGTGTCGATTTGGGGACCCGAACAATTGTATCATAATAATATAAGAAGCTCCACGTCTAGCGTCTGTTGTTGTTGTTGTTGTTTCACAGAGTTAAAGAGAGAATATATGTGCATTGTGGACGTGGAAATCTCTCAAATGTATAGTAACAGATGAGGGTCCGTGGTCTAATGCATATCAAACTGGGAAACAAGGAATTAAAAAGGTGGAGAATCTGTGCTAGCTGTCTCTCCAACTCTCTCTCTCTCTCTCTCTCTCTCTGACCTGCTGAAGCAGCACACACCGGCCTGTCCATCAAACGGAACAGAACAGGTGCTTCTGCAATGACCTCCCTTCCCCCATTTTTCCTCCCTCTGTGAAACCCGTCCCATCCGAGCAAACACGCGCGCACTCGCACAAGCACACACACACACGCGCGCACGCACGCACGCATGCACAGTCATGCACGCGAGGCACTCGCTCACATGTTTACATGGACGTCGCCATGGGACTGTAGGGGCCGACGACGACATGATGTAGCTAATAGGCTTTTTGCTGCGTCGGTCATCATACTGAATGCTGCTGGATACTGAGACCCAGCTCGTTTGTCGCTGGGCTGTGACACACACACACACACACACACACAGAGAGAGAGTCACACACGTGCATGTGCACACACGAAACATGTCCACGCAGTGAATCACCCTAAGCGCCGTGACACAGAGGCATTTGGACGCCCGTGGCACAGATTAGCTCATATAGGTGCATCAGGCATTATACATGTATGTCACCACGGGGGCTGTATAGTTGACAAAATAGCAGATCTACAAGCTACGCGCGTCGCTTTGTTTTCATTGTGCACAGCTTGTAGAATAGATCTTCTATTTTCAAATAGCCCAAATGGTTAATGGTTATGTTTTCTTTTAAATATAGTAGGCCTAATCAAAATCAAAGTATAATTAGTAAATAAAAGTTTTCAAATAATTGGAGTGGTATATTTAAAGTATTGTGGAGTAGAAGTAAAAGCATAGAAAATGTGTGTGTTATGTGTAGACGCCAAATACATCTTTTGTGTCTAAAGCTAAAAGGTTTGGGGAAACTGCACTCTTAGATTTCACCTGTGCTGCAAACCAAAGCGGTGGTGAATGAATGGAAACCTTCGGCCCATATAGCATCACATCACTTGTATCGTTCAGAAACTTTAAATGGCTGTCATTTGTTTGAGTCGCAACTCGCAAACCCCCTTTGCTACAGAAATCCCCAAAGTGTGCCAACCTGCATTTCACAGACTGCTGCGATGTATCTCATACATTGCGACGGTTCTGTTGCAAATTCGTGAATAATTCATATTGCGGCCTGGGCTTTATAAGATAAGATAAGACATATACTTTCAAAACACATCGCACCTCGAACCGTTTTGAGCTTGTAGACATATACAGTGCTATGTTATCTCTGTTGTCGGGAAGACATTCTGTGGCCCTATAATACATGGAATGACCTGCAAACTATATACATTGCCCCTGAGTCGTTTTAAAACCTTGGTGAGCAATACAGATCCCCACAATATGTAACTGTTTTTAGATCGTTTTGAAATTTGCCTTAGCTTCCATTTGTAACCTATATGTAATTCATATGTAGGCCTTTTGTTTACATCTTCTGATGTATTGCGATGTTTGTTTATATGATACTTACTGATAATTACTCGACGACACTGAAAATGAGTTTAATTACTCAGAAGAATGAATAAAACTTGAATGAATGAAAAAAAGAAACCACCCAACTCCACAATGTTCATTTTTCAGAAAATGAAATATATAAAAAATTCAGCTGATGAAGAAAACCTTATATTTAGAAAACAAAAGCAATTGTGAATTTATATATTATCAACGGTACTTGCATGAGAGGGGGAGAGGTGGTGGAGTTAGCTGCTTTGGCATACAGTTTGAGGTTCCAATGGAGTTAAGAGGTTCTGTCCGAAGCGCTTTCTATACTATACTTTTCATTGGTTAATCATTGTTTCAACCAAAGGGCAAAGGCTTTTCTAATATAGCACTGACTCATGCAAAGAAACCAAAAAACGTCGTAAAAATTGATTTGGGGCGGTTTCCTCCCCGACAGCATAACAGCAATAATCAAACATTCCGTCTACATTGTTCCACCAAAAATAAATAATTCAGCGTGACCAGAAGCAGAGGATAAAATAGTATCCCCGCCGCTGGCAACGGACTGAGAAGGAGGAGTATATCAAAAGCAGAGGCATGGATTCCCCTCCGTTCCCCCTCCAGCGTTATGAACCCTGCACCCTGCCTTGTTAGTGCAGAGAATCAATGAACTATATACACCGTTGTATATCCGAGATGAATGTTTATTGCGTGTGCGGGCCTTTTATTTTGCTCTGGGGAACCCTGTGTCTTCTGCTTCCTCTAGTACAGAGCTGAAGTATGCATGTGGACGCTGGAACGGAGAATGAATGTTATATAGCTCAGACACTATACTATATCGTTGTTGTCGGGCAGACGTCTCCATAGTCTAACTTTTTGTGTGTGTTTTTTTTTTTTCACCATCAATTACAGTGGCGGAAATCACATTAGTGCATTACTTAAGTACATTACTTAAGTGCTGTACTTAACAATTTTGAGGTATTTGTACTTTAGTTGAGTATACGTCGAATCTTCAGTCCTTTTACTTCTATACTCCACTACATTTCAGAGGCACACGTTGTACTTTTTGACAACTTTAGTTACTTTGTAGACTTTATTATTTATTATTATTATTACAAAACATACATGAACCACTTCAGCCCTATAGTATTATATATACATTTCGGCCATTTGAAAATAGCCGATATATACTATGCTCGTCGCATCGCGACGCAATGCCGTCCCTGGTCCCTGGAACAACACATTTTTCAAGATGGCGGCCCCAATTACATATAATTTTTGGGGTCCTTGACATGAAATAGTTTAAGAACCACTGATATATATATATAGAATCGCAGGTTTTTCAGAAAACTGTCATTGTTTAGAGAAGACATTTTGTAGGAACCTGGTCTCGATTCCTAAAATGGTTTAATTGACAATTCTGAGAAATTATTTCTGATCAATGTTTGCCTGTTGTCTGTCATTGTGGACAGAATCTCATCCGATGATAACAAAATAATCTTAAGTCTGCAGGGTCCCGAGAGGCGATAATATCTCATCAAATGGTGGTCCCGCGTTGGCGGAGGGTGTGTAGAGCCCCCAGGATCACAGTAGATGATTGGCACAGGGGTGAAAAATGGGTTACAAAATCGTGGGATAAAAAAAATATATATAAAAAAAATGCAGAATAAATATTGTACCTTGATATGAAACGGAGGTTTTGAAAGCCCACTATATTCCAGACTGTAATAATATATACAGTATGCAGTGATATTAGTCTGGCCATGCCATGGCAGGCCATATAACACTGACAAGCAACATATGACTACAGTATAACTCTGCAGCCGTCACTCAGTCGGTCAGCAGATGTCATGGCGGGGGGTGGGGGAGCGAGGGTCCTGTGGCTACCGGGTGTGAAGGGAGGAAGAGGGGGCGGGGGAGGGGGGGGGGTTGGGGACACCAGCTCGCTGACAGATATACTGTAGTAGAGAGCAACTGGTTCCCAAACAGTGGGTCGGGGACCCGTTTGTAGGTCGCGGACACATTTTTATGGGTCCCTTTTATTTCTATACATTTTTTTTGTTTTGTTTCCTTTTACACATTTTGTTTTAAGCATTTTCAAAAAGCACCCACCCCACCAAAAAAGCAATAATGTTAAGGAATTAAAAAAGAGAAAAATCTATAAGTTCTATATAAATTATGAAAAAAAAAAACGAATGTAGTGAAAATTGCTATCTAGATCTACAGATCTAGCTATATACTTTCACTATGGTTTGGGTGTTTCCCGGGGGGGCTTTTATAGTTAGACATGTTTCATTTGGCTCTCGAGCTTAAAATGTTTGGGAACCCACTGACTGCTGTGGAGCGATTGAGGAGGAGGAGGAGGGGTGGTGGTGGTGGTGAAGAGTGGGGGGGGGGGGGGGGGTGGAGGGGTGTGGGGTTTGACAGTCGGTCACAGTTGGCACCAAAAGGATATCCAGGGGACAGACGGGGAGGGGGACAGGGTGGCAGCCGGGGGGCCGAGAGAGAGAGAGAGAGAGAGAGAGAGAGAGAGAGAAGAGAGAAGAGTAAAGAGCGGAGTCACAGAGAGGAACTACAGAGAGTGAGAGAGAGGAGTGAGAGAGAGAGAGAGAGAGGAACACAGGACAGAAGAAACGCGTGTCACCCTTTATCACCTTTAAAGAGGCACCACCTCGGGAACTACACGGAACACAACACACCAGAAGTAGAACCGAGACGACGACGACAACATGAAGACAGCAGAGCTTCAGTGAATTTCAAGGGGAAAGGAAAAAGTTCTGTCTTCCCTTCTCTTTGCCCTCTCTCCAGTTCTCCATCTCTGTGCCTCTCCAAATCCCACTCCCTGCAGTCCCCCCGTCCCCCCCCCCGTACCCCCCAGCTGTACCCCATCATCATCATCCCCAGCAACCTGAGGGACTCGATCCATTTATCTGGTTGTTTTATTTCCCCCTGTAAGTATTCTGCTATTTTATTTTATTTTGTATTCTCATTGGTATTTCTCTCTTATCCTCTCTCTTATCCTCTCTCTTATCCTCTCTCTTATCCTCTCTCTCTCTTATCATCTCTCTCTCTCTCTCTCTCTCTCTCTCTCTCTCTCTCTCTCTCTCTCTCTGTCTCTCTCTCTCTCTCTCTGTGCATGTGCTCATATTGCCTGCTGTGTTCCACCAGGTATAACCACATGTCTGCATGGTGCCACAGATGAAATCTCTATTGGCGTATGGTTTTGGTTTGCTATATCTGATTGCTTATTGTGCGTCCTCTGTGGTGCTGCCGTTCTGAATTCATAGTTTAAGTGTGTGCGTGTGTGTGTGTGTGTGTGTGTGTCTGTGTGTGGTTTGGGAATCGCAAAAGAACATTGGGCTCATTTAGAATGCATAACTTCGACTGTTCCCAAGCACCTGGGGGTGTGTGTGTGTGTGCATGTGTGCGTGCGTGTGTTCACGTGCGTGCATGCCTGGCTGGCTGTGTGCATTGCGTGTGTGTGTGTGTGTGTGTGTGTGTGTGTGTGTGCTTTCCTGTCAAGCAGGCCTCCTTTGGGGCGTTGTGCGAGTCTGCGACTGGCCAGTTCAAATCAATATTGTTAATAAGCGGCGTGAGTGTGTGGTGTGCGTGCGTGCATGCTTGCGTTCGTGCGTGTGCGTGTGTATGCGTGTGTGAGCGAGAGCCAACGAATCATGTATGCGAATTAGAGAGTCTGTTTTTGCAGATCTCTCTCTCTCTCTCTCTCTCTCTCTCTCTCTAGATAACTATATTCCCGACGTAGCTTATTCTCTTTTACAAAGTGTTCCACTAGAGTCCACCTGTCTGTCTGTCTGTCTGTCTGTCTGCCGTCAGATCACACAGATAGCTGCTAGCTGTGCTAATAGGTGTTGTGACTCCACGTGTGTCCCTGTCACAATCGGTGTCTCCTCCTCCCCCCCCCCCCCTCCCAGGACCTCTGCATTGACGTGTGCCAGCAGGGGCTCCTGTCTCTGTCACTCACGCCGGCTTGACGTCCAGCTCCGTCTGTCTGTCTTCGTCCATGTCTATCCGCCCTGACGTCCGTGTCTCCGCGTGTCTGTCATTCTGTGTCATGGCCCTTCGTCCTGACGTCCCTGTCTGTCATTCTGCGTCCATGTCCCTTCGTCCTGACGTCCGTGTCTCCGCGTGTCTGTCATTCTGCGTCCATGTCTCTCCGTCCTGACGTCCGTGTCGGTTCTCTGCCGAGCCACTCTTTGTCTCATGGTGGCTGAAAAAGTACTCCGGATGTATACGATCCGTTACAAGTAGAAGTCCCGTATTCATAATGTATACACTCAAGTAAAAGTACAAATGTATATCGTCGTCAAAATGTACTTAAAGTGCTCAAAGTTAAAGTACTCATATTTCAGAATGTCCCCATTTCACAAGTTCAAAATGTGTGGAAAACCGTTGGAAATTTGCCGATCTACAAGCTCACGATGCGTCGCGTTTGCAACGCATTGTGAGCTTGTAGATATACGGCTATTTTCAAATGGCCCGAAATGCATATAGGGTTGAAGTGGTGGATTTCTAATCAAAATTATAATCTCCAGCTCTGTCTGAGATGTAGTGGAGTAGAAGTAAACAAATATTGGAAATTGGAAATGCTTGAGTAAAGTACAGATACCTCAAAGTTGTATACTTCAGTACAGTATACTTAGAGTAAATGCACTTAGTTACTTCCACTCCACTGTGGCGTCATGTGTTCTATCTATCTGTGTGGGTGTGCAGGGCCTTGTGTGATCGTAATGGCAAGATCCATTATATATATACCTCTCTCTTGGACGCTTCAGGATTCATTGCCTGTATTCACATCTCCAAACAACATCGCGTTTGTGATTTTAATCCGGTGTGCATTTATACGTCTATTTTGAACTTTGACGCAGGTCATCATGGTTACTGTTTTCTCCTCTCCTTTTTGGTTTTAAATTGAGCTATAGGGGCTGCATGGTGGGTGTGGGTGGTAGATATGGTGAGCAAGCTATATACACTGTTCCTGCATTGTGGTATTTGTAGTACTCTTTGTAATGTTTCACCTATACGTGTATTCGTATACAAACGGTGTATTTGTATGTAATGTTTTACATATATGTGTATATAGGATTAGGACGCCCTCTAAAACAGGATGCTGCATCTATCTATCTATCTATCTATCTATCTATCTATCTATCTATCTATCTATCTATCTATCTATCTATCTATCTATCTATCTATCTATCTATCTATCTATCTATCTATCTATCTATCCTCTCAATTCAGTCCTCCGATCACTACTATTGCAGAATGTCCCATTTCACAAGTTCAAAATGCGTGCAAAATCTTCTGAAAATAGCCGATCTACAAGCTCACAAACTGTCTAAACCAGACAAGTGGCCTTGTGGTTAGAGTGTCCGCCCTGAAACTGGGAGGTCAGCGGTTCGATCCCCGGCCGAGGTCATACCCAAAGACTGTAATAAACCCAGTGCCCTCCCCCCCTTGCTTGACACTCAGCATCAATGGGTTGGATCGGGGGGGGGGGGGTCAAATCAACTATTGATTCCCGAGCGCGGCGCACGCTGCTAGCTCACCTTGTGACTATAATCGTACACAACTTTGACTTTGACTTTGTCTTAATAGCTCCCCCCAAGGCCTTATTACTGCCTGGCCTTTATACTCCACTGTACATATAAGTACAGTATGCCTGTCCAATAGATTTGCGTCCATTGGTGATTAACAAAACGTCTCCCTTCTTTCCTCCAAACAGAGACAGAGAGAGAGAGAGAGAGAAACAGAAGGGTCCATTCCTCCTGGAAGACAGAGAGACACCAGGAATCCCCTATACTCTTCCTCTCTGCTCCGTTCCCTCGTACCCACCACCACCATACCCACCACGTCACCCACCATCATGACCCTGCTGGCCTCCGAGAGGTCACTCCTCATCCGGAGCAAGTTCCGCTCAGGTGAGGAAGCGCTGCCATCTTGCATTAGGCGTCACACTCTGCTGGTTTCCGCTGCGGCGGGTGGCCTCGTGGCCTCGTAGCTCTCATCCCCCCTCGGTGAGAGTGTCACTCTCTGTCTGTGTCTGACTGTGTGCGTGCGTGTGCGCGTGTGTGCGTGTTTGTGTGTGTGTGTGTGTGTGTGTGTGTGTGCGTGCGCGTGTCTGTCTCCACGTTTGACATTTCCAATCGGTCGTCCCTCAGAGACGTATGTTGGGAGGACACACATTGTTGCGGCGTCCTATGTACAAAATGTGCCCGTTTGAACGGTGCATAGTAATTGTGACTGTTCCGTGCATAGCGTCAGATACTGTGCCACCATGAGAGAGAAAGGGAGGACATACTGTATGTATATAGCCTATAAAGCAGCACTGGGTGAAACGGCACATTATTGGAATTAAATTACCATTGAGGTACTTTTTTTTGGAAAAACTGAAGAAAAAAAAACGGAAAAACGCACCAGTGTGCAAAAAACCTTTACATTAGGTTTTTAAGTGTGTGTGTGTGTGTGGGGGGGGGGGGGGGGTGTAACTGCCAATCTACCTTGAGTAGACTACGGCAGTCGTTCCCAAACTAGTGAAAATAGCAGATCATACAAGCTCACACCACGTCGCTTTGCAAGCTTGTACTGTATAATGTAGATCTGCTTTTATTTTCACTACTTTATTGAGTCCCGACCATAGACTGTAAAAAATATGGACAAAGCGTCCCGCGGGTCTAACGTGAACGTAAAATGAAGCCTGTCAGTCCTTGCAATGGAAGTCGCCATCTTTCTAGATCCGTTTTGGCCCAGTTCAGGCCAGCTGGCCCATTGGCTGGCCCAGACAACGAGGCGGGACTTCCCCCTTCTTCTTCGTTGGTTTTTATTTTGACTCGAGTGGGTGGGGGATCCCGTTCATAGACTGTAACGGTAGCCACGCCCCTCAGAACATGCGCGACTTTATGGTCATTTTTCTAATAAATGGGACCATAATTTTCCAAAAAGAATATTATGACATTAGAAATGAGACTTTAAACTAGTGACTGGAAGCAAAAAGTATTCATGACCATGTTTATTAAGGTAATACAGTCTAGGTGAAGTTGGGCCCAAATACATGGACTTCTATGGGGCTATGGGTTTTTTTGAGCCCAATGAGAGCGCCACAACAGGCCATTATATGAACTTTCATTTCCTTAGTGGCTTCACAAAATATCCGTCTGACTGCCCCCCTGGTCCCGACCCACTGTTTGGGAGACAGTGGAGACCAGTGGCGTATATCTACAACAAAGCGAGGACAGGGCCTGTCCAAATCCATTTTCTGCCTGGCAAAAGAGGACAAAAACAAGACCTGAGAACTATTAGTGGACAGCGGATTGGCCGTCAATCACCATTTGGAATGTAAATGCATGCCTTTCAGCCTCTGTATCCTATACTCGTCTGGCAGGTATATCTCTTTGAAAACCTTTAGGACCGACAATTAGCACATCTTGCCTGCCCCAAAATGTCATTCCTTGGAAACGCCACTGGCAGTGCAGGCTACAGTATGAATTACCAGTGAAGTCAAGTCTCTATGGAAAACACACACACACACACACAGTTAGTTCAAATTCATCATGGGGCCAAATGCTACCGAGGGGCCTGGCTGCAAGCATGGCTATTATCCTGGAAAAAAAAAACGCAAACTCAGAGCCAAGCTCCAGCAGCCTGTCCTCCCCGTATAATTGGGCGACGTCCCGGTGCAAGAGCGCGAGGTATAATTGCAGGCCGTTATTGGCTCATCAGTCACACTCATCAGTCACACCTGTCTATCGTGGCGGATCGACAAACGTGAAGCTATATTGATCGCATTTGGCCAATGGATGCATCGATGGACGGAACCACATGACAGAGATGTCTTCCGATAGACAGCTGCAGACCAGGCTGACATTGATCTGTGTGTGTGTGTGTGTGTGTGTGTGTGTGTGTGTGTGTGTGTGTGTGTGTGTGTGTGTGTGTGTGTGTGTGTGTGTGTGTGTGTGTGTGTGTGTGTGTGTGTGTGTGTGTGTGTGTGTGTGTGTGTGTGTGTGTGTGTGTGCCGGTGAAGGTTTGTACTGCGACGTCGCTATACTGGGAGCGAGAGGACTATAGCGCGGTTTGTTGACAGAGGTCGGTAAGGAAGAGAAGACGGCGCGGTTTAGCATTATCGACCCCCTTTGCTCTCTTTATTGGCAACAGAAATATGAGACTGTGGCGATAACGAGGCGATGTGTTTCTCTTCTGCACTTTCATGTCCTGTTTGGTTAGCCTAGTTGTTTCTCTGCTGTGTGTGTGTGTGTGTGTGTGTGCGTGTGCGTGTGCGTGTGCGTGTGCGTGTGTGTGTGTGTGTGTGCGTGTGTGCGTGTGTGTGTGTGTGTGTGTGTGCCCAGGTGTTGACACCAGAGTTATTGTAGAGTTATTGTAGGTTTAAAAAAATGCTTTTTATTTTTTTATTTTTTTCAGTTTGCTATTTTGGTTTCAGTGTAGTTAGTTGTCATTTTACAAGTCGCACAAAGTCGTATAGTTTTGAGAATGGAGTGGACTATAGTCTTGGTTTTGTTTCTATATCGTTTCAGGTCTTGATTTATAGAAGCCGTATATGAAAAGGTATATGGAGGTGAAAGAAACGAATAGCATCTGATATGATGTAACTATCTATTTAGAAGGAGGAACATTAATTGGCCAGGCATGGATGGAGAGGAATGGGCTTTAAACATTATATTATAGGCAGATTGGACTGAAGTCATTACAAAGGAACTGCTCTAACAACAGTAATATTTGTTCCCATGCAGCACCAGTCACATTGCACAGTGTGAATTTTGAGTAGGCAAACAATCACTTTCCGAATTGCTCTGAAAAATTGTTGCTTTTAAAGGGGTGTGTGTGTGTGTGTGTGTGTGTGTGTGTGTGTGTGTGTGTGTGTGTGTGTGCACGTGTGCGTGCGTGTGTGTGCACGTGTGCGTGCGTGCGTTTGAAGAAAAGGGTCCATTTCAATCCTTCGGTTAGAGTGACCAATTTCACACAACCTGAAATAAAAGTATCGTTCATTCACATGTACAGTATATACGCGCGCTCTCAGCGTCTCTAAATAAACCGCAGCGTTCTAAATCCGGGGGCCGAGGCCTAACGTTACTAAATTGGAACTAATCCCCATTACGGCAGGCGGCGGCAGGCGGCGGCGGTATGGGAACTCGGGTGACTCCGTATAACAAACTTGCTTTCCGCTTAATTCTTCCTTTTCTTCTTCAAAGCAAAAAAGCCGTTTTTCCCCAGCTGTAGTGATAACAACACGGCAACGTTGATGAGAAAACTCTGAGAAAACTGTGAGAGGGAGAAGGAGAAAAAAAAAAGCTCCTTCCCCTCCACCCCCCCCCCCCCCCCCCCCCTTCCCAATACAACAAGTGGTCCCTGCAGGGTGAAGCCGGCGCATAAACGGCTGGTGGAATATAAGAAAGGCGAGGAAAGCTAGTGTGAAGAATAAGAAGAATAAGAAGAAGAAAATGGGAACAGTAGAGAGTGTCCCTGACGCGGGTGTGAGCCAACACCTGCTGCAACACGTGACGGCTGGCTGGGAGGAGGAGGAGGGGGTTTGGGGGGGGGGGTCTCAGCTGCTGTGGTTTGAAAGGACCTGAGCGTTTACAGTAACAGGCATGTGTTCCAAAACACCTTCATCTGGGGACAACCCCATGAACAACAGAGGCAAAGCTTCCAGGCGCTTTCGTGGATTATTTAGCAGAGTGTGACTCGCAGAAATGTAAAGTACCGTCCCCCAACTTGATACCCAGCGGTGTGAAGTAAACTACATAATGCTCCAAGTATATGTACTTAAGTAGAATTTTGAGGTAGTTTTCCTCACTGTAACTTACTGTAACTGCATGGCCACATCAATCCCCTAACCTCATCAGTTGTAACCAGCCACCTAAGTCCCCTAACCTCATATCAGATGTTTGTAACCAGCCACCTAAGTCTCCTAACCTCATATCAGATGTTTGTAACCAGCCACCTAAGTCTCCTAACCTCATATCAGATGTTTGTAACCAGACACCTATAAGTCTCCTAACCTCATATCAGATGTTTGTAACCAGCCACCTAAGCCCCCTAACCTCATATCAGATGTTTGTAACCAGCCACCTAAGTCTCCTAACCTCATATCAGATGTTTGTAACCAGCCACCTAAGCCCCCTAACCTCATATCAGATGTTTGTAACCAGACACTATAAGTCCCCTAACCTCATATCAGATGTTTGTAACCAGCCACCTAAGCCCCCTAACCTCATATCAGATGTTTGTAACCAGCCACCTAAGTCTCCTAACCTCATATCAGATGTTTGTAACCAGACACCTAAGTCTCCTAACCTCATATCAGATGTTTGTAACCAGTCACCCAAGTCCCCTAACCTCATATCAGATGTTTGTAACCAGACACCTATAAGTCCCCTAACCTCATATCAGATGTTTGTAACCAGCCACCTAAGTCTCCTAACCTCATATCAGATGTTTGTAACCAGCCACCTATAAGTCTCCTAACCTCATATCAGATGTTTGTAACCAGCCACCTAAGCCCCCTAACCTCATATCAGATGTTTGTAACCAGCCACCTATAAGTCTCCTAACCTCATATCAGATGTTTGTAACCAGCCACCTAAGCCCCCTAACCTCATATCAGATGTTTTTAACCAGCCACCTAAGTCCCCTAACCTCATATCAGATGTTTGTAACCAGCCACCTATAAGTCCCCTAACCTCATATCAGATGTTTGTAACCAGCCACCTATAAGTCCCCTAACCTCATATCAGATGTTTGTAACCAGCCACCTAAGTCCCCTAACCTCATATCAGATGTTTGTAACCAGCCACCTATAAGTCCCCTAACCTCATATCAGATGTTTGTAACCAGCCACCTATAAGTCCCCTAACCTCATATCAGATGTTTGTAACCAGCCACCTAAGCCCCCTAACCTCATATCAGTCTCAACCTAAGTCAGTTTCTTCACTTATGCGTTTCCTAATCCCAGCCAAGTTCCAGCCTGCTGGCTCTATTTCATTCGAGTGATAAGTAACCTTACTTGCGACAGGAAGTCGCACTTACTATGAAAACAGGACGCCTGTCACACTTCCTAATTGTTGGACCACAATGCTTATATGAGACAATTTAAACTGAAACTTCTACGGATGAGCGAGTGACATCAGTAGAGACTTCGGTATAGAGATTTCACCGTCTGTCCGCTCCGCTGTAGTGTTGACATTGTGTGTGTGTGTGTGTGTGTGTGTGTGTGTGTGTGTGTGTGTGTGTGTGTGTGTGTGTGTGTGTGTGTGTGTGTGTGTGTGTGTGTGTGTGCGTGCGTGCGTGCGCGTGTGAGTGTGTGTGCGTGCACGCATGCACACGTACTGTACTGGTTCTCATTTCTCAAACCTTTTCGTGGACCCACAAAATGTGGCTGCAGAGCCCCATATGAAAAGATAGTGTGCAGCCCAGGGACCCCCATAAGTGAAGACAATTGCGTTTAAAAACCATCTACAGTAGGCCTACACTACTGGCTCACAGTTATCTGTGAATAGCTGAAGCATATATAACACATGCTACAGTACATCAACTCGTTTTACCCCCGCGCGCCAACCCCCGACGGACCCCCGGTTTGAGAAATACTGTTGTCGTCGGCAATAATGCACTAAAGCTGATACGTTTGTAGTGATCTGTCGCGGTGAGTTATGAGCTGAAGGCTCCGGGAGCAGCTTATGAAAAAACAGGGGATATATGGTGACTAAAGCTACCGGGAGCTGAATACAGGGGGACATGTTAATGGCTCCCTTGGTGATCGACCCCCGTGTGCGTGTTTGACTTATAGAGTGTGTCTCTTAACTATAGGCCCTTATCTCCTCTATCTCTTGTTCTCGTTTTTTTTTTTTTTTTACGTAATCTTGTAAAAACCTGTGATGACAGCGATTCTGCCCCCGCTGCATGTATACCGGTATACCGTGCCCCATTGTGTTCTTTAGTATCGTAATATTGGGTTGCTTAAAGGTGTGCACCTTGGCTAGCGCTTTTCTTTTTGTTAAAGTGAGTCTTAAATAAGCACATTGTTATCGAGTCCCACGATTCGATTCGATTCCCATTCTTGGCGTCAGGATTCGATTCAACTCGATTCTCGATGCTGAATCATTCTCGATTCAATACATCGCGTCGATCAGCGCGATCTATACTCCAGTCTTCTGGCACGAAAGTATACATTTAGTAAAAAAGCTTGTATAATTGTAAAGGTTTTTATCAACTGATTTATTTGGAAATGATGAATCGATTTTGAATCGTTCATAATGAGAATCGCTGCTTGTAGTTCGAATCGAGTTTTTTTTGTTGACAACCCTATTGTTCATGCGGTATAGCGGGGGGGTCTGCCTGTCCTCTCCAGCTCTTTGTTAAGGACAGAAAATACCTTTTCAGGACCGGGATACAAATGTCACCCAATCAGAGGAAGAGGGAACACCTTGGTATAGTAGCATGAGCATCCCTGCTTTTTCTCTCTACTTTTAGGCCGTGCTCCTCTGTCTCTTTTTGCGTAATCGTGATGATGACAGCTGGAAGCCGCCTTTGCTGGCGTGACCCCATTGTGTTCCTTAATATCGCAATATCCGTTGCTTAATGTTAGTGAATACATGAAGTCATGTATATTGTATATGTCGCTGGGAATGAGTGTTTAATGCTGCTAAATCCCTGTTGCCTTTGGGCCCCGATAGCTGTCTGTAACTTGAGAGCGTGGAAATGGAACCGAACATTTGGTTCCATTTGCACACATGCACAAGTTAAATGAAAAATGTACACTACTCTTAAGCAGCTGGGGGCGCCTGATGGAGGGGAAAGGAACTGGTTGGAATAACGTGTTGCTTCCACGCGTTATGTCCCCTCCCCCCCCCCCCTTGTCAGGTGAAAAGAAGCAGCATGGACTCCTCATGCATAGAAGGAAGCATGAGGTGAGTCTTCTGCCCCCCCCCCCCCCCCCGGGTTGGCAGAGGAAGTGTAAGCGCCCAGGATTACATTAGATAATTTGACACTGGGTGAAAAAAATGGGTTGCAAAATCGTGCGGGATAACAATGTATAATAGAAATAACAACAACACTATACACTAAGCATTCTACAGTGTCAATTAGATTCTAATCTTTATAGTATTTATACATATACAAGTACATACTGTTATATATACAGTATGTATAATTGTATATATGTATTATACTATATGTATGTGCACTGAGCGGGTGGACCACATACTGTACATGTGTGCTATTGACTGATACAGATGGACTCCACAAAAAAAGTGTATATATATATATATATATATATATATATATAATGTATACGGCAAATGAAAGTGATGTTGCCTGTATGTCCAACATTCTGAAAATAAAACAAACTGAACTGAACTTTCAAAACCTTTATAATTTCATGACTGGGGGGTCCTTGAAATTACAAAGGTTTGAGACTGTCTGGGGCAAAAACCTGCAAAAAATGCAGGAAAGTGTAGTACTGGACCCTCGTCTGGTTCTGACAGACAGGTAGTGTGTGCCGGCTGGGTGGTGTCGTGTGTGACAATCCGGTTGAAGTATACCTTTTGGTACGGCGACAGCGGCGGCGGGCCCGCGAGAACAATAACGCAACACGAGACAGTATCACGCTAAAAAGTTTATTACACACACAGGAACATACAGTATATAGAGCTGGATCCCAACTGACGTGACCAAAAGATTTCAGACATAATAACCGCTATAATAACTGCAGCAATATAGGCTGACCTTGCTGTCTGAGATGTCTCTCGTATAGCCTATAACTAATAAAGTATGCTACAGTTCAGGCAGTAGTACACAATACATATCAAGTACACTGTGTCTCACGTATGTATACAAGTACACAGCCATGGGCGATCAGATTATAACAGAGAGGAGGACAAAAAGAAAAATATGCGGATGCCTGCAAGTGCTCTATAGCTTTGAGAAGTGCCATGCAGTGTGAGAGAGAGAGAGAGAGAGAGAGGGGAGGAAAGTATATAGGAAGGGTTTCGTTAGCAGCATACAAACGATGATGAGGTAGTGTGGGTGGTTGGGGTTGGCGGGGGGGCTGCGAGAGAGAGAGCGACAGCTGACGGAAGGGGGGATGGGGGCACGGAACCAAAATAGTCATACTGGCGGATAAATAGTTACTGCCCCCCCCCCCCCCCCCCTCCCCCCCTATGTACATCATACCCCCTGGCAGGTCTCCCGGAGTCTCAAAAACTCACCGCAATGCATGGTGGGAAGGAAAAAAGACCTCCTTGATGTGTAACGGTCTCTGCCGTGCCGTGCCGTGCCCAGTGGTCATATTTCTCTCTCTTTATTATTATTATTATAATTTTTACTTAAGTAAAAGTTGCAGTATATACCACCAAAAAATACTCTCGTTACAAGTAAAAGTATACCTGTATTCGAAATGTACAAAAGTATTGCCATCCAAATATACTTATTAAAGTACAAAAGTAAAAGTGATTTAGATCTTCGTTCAGAAATATAGCGATTTATAGGACATTGAAATATATAAGTAAGACGTTTTAGTACAAATAATTGCAGTGGAGTACTCAAAACTAAAAAAAAGTATACGATATTTTCCACTGAGGTGTATATAGTGGAGTATAGAAGTTTATAAAGTGTCACAAAATGGATCTATATACTCGAGTATAAAGCAAAAGGTACATATACCTCAAATCAATGGAGTAAATAGACGTTATATACTCAGCTGCTTTCCCCCACCACTGCCTTGATGCATTAATGGTCCTATGCCCTACCCCCACTTTCACCTGTTGGTCTGCACAGTGCACGTACAGTATGTGTGTGTGTGTGTGTGTATGTGTGTGCGCGTGTGTGTGTGTGTGTGTGTGCGCTGTATATGTTTATGTGTGTGTGTGTGTGTGTTTACGTGTTTGGGTCCAGCATACCAGCAGATATGTCATCTCTCGTGTTACGTGCACTGCACGCAGGCGGGGGAGGGGGGGGGGGGGGGGGGGGGAGGGGCCCTCATCATATAGCATATAGACCCCCCCCCGCTGTGTTCCCATTACCTACAGTTGCTTTACCTTTCAGCCCCCCCCTCCCCATGCTATAACATGTTATTCAACCGCTTTTTTTCCACACAAAAGTACAATTAATGTACATTGGTATATCAGAAGTTTCTTAAAGTGCCGAAAAGTGAAAGTGCTCATTATGCAGAATGTCTGCGTGTATACACAAAAATCACACCCGTGTGAACTGAGTGGTGCAACCCCCCCACCTCTCTCTCTCTCTCTCTCTCTCTCTCTCTCTCTCTCTCATTACTCGTTAGCAGGCAACAGTGCAGCGCTATCCCTCTCTCTGTTTCTGGCACAACAGCGCCCCTACTGGTACTCATAGTCACATACTGGTGCTCATTAACGTCACACATACTCACACACGGACATTGCTGTTCCTTGGAGTGGTTGCACCGCTCAAAAATACCTTGAAAACAGTCGATCTATATACAAGCAACGCATTGTGAGCTTGTATAGGATAGAAAACCTGAAGGAGTATTTCACTTTTCCTACTTTAGGTGCATTTTGATGTCAATACTTTTGCACTTTTACTCGAGTACATTTTGAATTCCTTTTCGCCATTAACTTTGTGTGTGTGTGTGTGTGTGTGTGTGTGTGTGTGTGTGTGTGTGTGTGTGTGTGTGTGTGTGTGTGTGTGTGTGTGTGTGTGTGTGTGTGTGTGTGTGTGTGTGTGTGTGTGTGTGTGTGTGTGTGTGTGTGTGTGTGTGTGCGTGTCTGCGTGCGTGTCTTTGCAGTGCTGCAGCTCAGGATCCAGAACCGCCGGCAGAACGAGATCAACGCGGACTCCGGTGAGTTCCTCGCTTTAGGATTGGACGATGATTATTGTGATGATGGATCTGCCCCGCGTCGCCGCCGCGCTGTCGGAATGTCCCGCTAATGACTTTCAACTTGTCTCTTAACCCATTCTGACCTGAGATCAGATTCATAGACGAGGTTTCCTCCGGACACACACACACACACACACTGGTCTGATTATAACCCATTCTGACCTGAGATCAGATTCTATAAAAATGTCAGTCGTTCTTCGATTTTTCAAAAAATAGCAGACCTACAAGCTCGTAGCGCGCCACTCGGTGGCGCGCTACGAGCTTGTAGATCTGCTATTTTTCTATAGCTAAAGCACGACATGATGCTAACACCGAAATGGGTTCCCGTTCAGAATGGGTTAAGATCTCTGCATGCTGATTACACAAACCGACCGCCGATGATTGATGCCAGGCCCCCGCCGCTCCGCGGTCTATAGTTCCTGTGTGGGTGTGTGTGTGTGTGTGTGTGTGTGTGTGTGTGTGTGCGTGCCGCCAGGCTCGTTAGTGTGCGCTTTTATGCCAAAGATATCAGATCTTATACAAAGCTCACAATATGATGTCGCGTGGCGATCGCTATTCGTCGTCGCACAACGAAGCACACGTATATATAGGGGCTAAAAGACGCTAATATTCGACTGGCGGCTCGCGGGTAATGTCCGCCCCCCCACCCCCTGGGGGAATTTCTTGTGGCCCCTGGAACACATTCCATAGTGTCAAAATGTATTGTATACAATGCCTATGACATAGGGATGAATAATAATTATAATAACAAGTGACCAGTGGCGCTTAGTATTAACCAGTTACAACATGTCTTAAGGGTTACTTACGGGTAACAATGTTTGTTCATTTTTGTTATAGTCCTTTCACAAGAAATATATCTCCCTAATCTGGTTGTATTGCCCTGGCCTATTAGTGGTTACGATAGGGAAACGACTAGGTATAGGTTATTAGGTGGGAAACAGCGATCAGGGATGCAATGAATAGGATTTGCCTATTATTTATCTTCATGATACATGTGTTATTTATTTTTTTAAATTAGGGGCCGAAGCCACAGCCTCCGTTCATCTTAAAAATACTCTCTGTTAAGTGGGTGTTAATGAACAGAATTGAATTAACAGGACACGTATATACGGTAATTGAATATACACCGGAATAAGAAGTAAATGTAGCTCGTTAATATCTAACATTAAATTTTCACTCGGGGGGGAGAACAGTTTGTGGGGGTGGGGTGTCGCAAGCTGACTTTCAGTCGGTGAAGTATAGCTGGCTATCGAACACACAGTTCCTCCTTTCAGCCTGATTGATTGGATCTGACCCGAGCTGTTCATTAATTTCTTCCTGTTCTGTTCTGGTGCCTCTCTCTCTCCCTCCTCCCTCCTCTCTCCATCTCTCCAGGGTTGAAGTCTACCTGTCCCTCTCAGAAAGCAGAGAAGGAGCAGAGTGGAGCTCTGGTGAGTTAACTAGCGTATACAGCGCCGGCCCGGGTTCATCTCAGAACACTGCACTGACTGCACACGTCCACACGCTGTTAGCGAGGAGAACATGTAGTGTTGTACAGACAGCGCCTGGAGACCGACCGCTATAGCTATAGCTGCTCCCTAAGCAGCGCTTGTGCGCTTCTCGAAGCTGTCATGTCCCGTCTGCTCACTTGACGGCTGCATGTACACGCGTTCCATATCCTCGCCGCTGGATTCTGTTTGAACCGCTCTTAACCACCATCTTAGATAAAAGTATCAATACTGCAATATGCAAGTATACTACTGTTCAGTTACAGACGGCTGTGTCACGAGTACGCATCGTGAGCTTGTAGATCGGCTATTTTCAAATGGCCCGAGATGTATACAGGGCTGCGGTGGTTCATGTATGTTTTGTAATATTGCTCAAAACTAAAGTTTTCAAATAAAAAGTACAATATTTGGCATTTAGCAGACACACATTTTTATTCAAACCCAGAAATATCACTTACCCTATACCCTTAAATTGAGATTATTATTGTATTTTTTTACTGTGTTTGTTTGGACAACTTCTGATGCTTCAGGGTCCATTACAGAGTTTCGAGTAACACCCAGGCTTTGGGCTGTGGATTAACAACAGCAGAAATCCCAATATATATACTGTATATAGGCTACTGTATATACGCTATACTATATATTTGATGATCCTCTTCAGCAGTTTGTTCAGGTGCAGGAGGAGGAGGACGGAACTTTGAAGTGATTTTTCTCTCAAACGGTTCAATTTCCACCGCATTGACGAGGCCCGCCTCGAAAAGGGAATGCGCCGTGTACTTTTAGAGTAGTTTAGAACAACATTTAAACTAACGATACCGCCGAACGCGTTGGATATATACTGTATAGATCGGGGCTGAGCCACGGTTGGAAACTGCCACCACCTCGCCCTGAAATCACGGAAGGCTTTTAGTGTCTGACAGCACTGTGTTATTGCAGCGTTTGCACCAATTTACTGACACGACATAAAAGGTAATATACACAGTGCTATACTGACAATTTAAAGTACCTGGAGAAATAAAACTCATCTATTGTGCTACATATATACACTGAATGAGGGTGGGGAAGAAAACATAAAAACCCTGGTATTCGTTGATCGGTTTAATTTATCGCAAGCAGAGACTAAAAGTGTCGAGTCACGTGGAAACGTATTAACTTTAACTTGTGCGGCTTCACGAGAGCAGGCTCATTTCTTCCAAAATCGAAAAACAGTGTTTCACGCATCACAGACTATAGACTACACTTTATGGGCAAATATAGGGCAACATACTGTAGGCTACAAGACCAGGATTGTGTGACTTCACAAAGAAAGGTGACATTGTTATCAAAACCCATCGAGAACCAACCGAGAAAGAAATGACTGAGAAACACAGGTTAATGTCATTGCTGTCGGGATGAAACCATTTCCGACTTTATAGTATAGTGTTTTGTATAGTGCCTTTATACTTTGTCATACTACAGTGTCACGCATAGCGGCATACGCACGCACGCAAATGGGATTCATAAATATTAAGAGGAACTTGTTAAACTAAATAATAAAGTTGGATCTGTTGGAGCACATTCATGAAAGGTAACAGGTTTGAACATGGAAATCTTTCCACCCGGACAGTGGCGAATGGCTATATATATATATATATATTATTATGTACACAGTATATTAAACATCACTCGTTCACACTGGGACAGACAAACCTTTTTGGGGTCCCTATAGTTTTTTTGTTTGTTTCCTATACATCTTGTTTTTAGTTATTATTATTTCAAAGACATTCCATAAATTAGAAAAACAAATGTTTATAGTCAAATAGTCAAACTACTATAGCTCACAAGTATACGGAGCGAGCTTGTAGCTCTGCTATATTTTCACTAGTTTGTGTCAGTGTCACAGGGGCGTTTTTTTATTCACTAGGGTGGTGCCCGGCCCGCCGTGGGCCAGTGGCAGTCGGAGCCTCATGGGCACTATAGGCAGGGCATGCCCAGACAGAGCCCGGGCAGAGGACCTTTTGTGGCGGTTCCGGACAACCGTGGGTCCGACCGACTCGACACCGGGCACTGCACTACCTGTGGGGGTGGGGAACGCGTGTGTCGAATTTGAAGTATATAGGTGGGGCGAACGGTTCTCGAGTTACGTGGGCTACAGACATACACACACACACAGAGAGACTTGGTGCATTTATAGTTATTACATTAGGCTCCATTGGGAACTAAATAGATAGGATAGGTGTGTGTGTGTGTGTGTGTGTGTGTGTGTGTGTGTGTGTTTGTGTGTGTGACTGTGATAGAGCTGTATTATAGCTTCATGGGTCACATGGCTGTTGGTTTGACCTGCTGCCCGTTTCCTTCACACAGCGCTTAACAGACGATGCTGCCACTCAGAAGTCGCCCCCTAGTGGTCGGAAAACGGAAACTGCACAAGGTGAATGCCCTGTTTTTTTAACTTTTCTTTTCTTTTCTTTTCTTTTCTACTGCTTTGTATGCTTGTGTATAAAACTGTATATGCTCATTGCTCACAGTACATTGATTATTAACACGTTTCAGTGTGAATACAGCTTATCCTCATGTATCTTTCTGCATTCCCCGTCTCTCTCTCTCTCTCTCTCTCTCTCTCTCTCTCTCTCTCTCTCTCTCTCTCTCTCTCTCTCTCTCTGCGGGGACCACCTGGAACCCCCTCAAGGACCACCGGTGGTCCCCGGACCACTCATTGAATACCACTGATTTAAGTGGCGGTTAAGTGGGTCAGTTAAGTGGTGGTTAAGTGGGTCAGTTATTATGTGGCGGTTAAGTGGGTCAGTTAAGTGGTGGTTAAGTGGGTCAGTTATTATGTGGCGGTTAAGTGGTCAGTTAATTGGTGAACGCTTTGGGCCCAGCTCTCACCCAGAAAGGGTTTTTATCTCTGAACTTTCCGGTGCATGTGAGGAAATGAAGTGTGTGTGTGTGTGTGTGTGTGTGTGTGTGTGTGTGTGTGTGTGTGTGTGTGTGTGTGTGTGTGTGTGTGAATCCCGCAACAGGACCCAGGAATTCTCATCGGCCGTCAATCAGATTTGAAATGTGCGCCAGATGCATGTGCCTTGTAAATCAGTCCATTCTAAAAGCAGCCCATAAAACATAACGGTTGATTGACAGAACGCCGTATACTATATACACGCTCAGCCATCCATGGAACACCTCTCCTCTCCTCTCCTCTCCTCTCCTCTCCTCTCCTCTCCTCTCCTCTCCTCTCCTGTCTCCATGTCCTGTCCTCGATCAATTACTACTCTTGGCACTCTAAAGAGGTGTGTGTGTGTGTGTGTGTGCGCGCACATGTGCGTGTGAGTGTGCGTGTGCGTTCCAGTGTTTCGGCCTGGTCATTACAACTGTAAATCTGGCAACGGCGACGTGCATCTTCAAACCACAGCTGTTCTCCAATCCTGTTGCTTTCTCTCTCTCTCTCTCTCTCTCTCTCTCTCTCTCTCTCTCTCACTATTGATGTCCCATCTGTTCTAATTCGTGCACGCACGCACGCACGCAGGCACACACACACACGCACGCACGCACGCAGGCACTATACTATTCGTTTTCAATGGAAGCCAGCAGCGACATGAAGATTCAAAGTGATATAAAAGATATAATCTTTGAATCTTTTGATTCTCGGAATAAGTCTGTCCACGAAGTGCACCAAATGCAGAAAGTATATATATAGTCTGGATCCCAGGCTATATCCCTATACAGATGTCCGTCTGTTGGATTCTGAATGGCTGTCAATGGTATACTATTATCGCTCATAAAACGCCTCTGAAAGTGATCCGGAACCATATCGTTTTATACAACTCCCCTCGCCGCTATATGCCGCGGCCGGCCGTGCCCATCCTGCACTTCAGTCAGAAGCGTTTTTTAAAAGCCTTGTTTTTATAGTCATCGCTTGTAGTTACGATTCATAATTATCATTATACGGTATAGTCATTGTGCTCTGCACAGTGTTGAACTGGCACTCAAATAAAAGAAGACGATGTCTTTGAAACCCATGAAACAAACATTTCTCCAGAGAGGACCGGGTGGAAATGTGCTCCTCTCAAAAATACGGGGGTTTGGGCACGCACGCCACGCACGCACGCAATCTGTATTCACCTTCCATTCTCTGTGTGTGTGTGTGTGTGTGTGTGTGTTCCAGCCACAGACAGAAGTGTGTGTGCTGCTCAGAGGCAGAAGAAAGCTCGGCACACGGAGCAGCCCAGTCCAAGGTTCCAACGACGGCCCGGCTCCCTGGAGCCAGCACACACGCACACGCCCGCGCCGGACCACTGTTAGTACACACACGCACACACACACACACACACACACACGCCCGCCCCGGACAACTGTTAGTACACACACACACACACACACACACACACACACACGCACACGCACACGCACACGCACACGCACACACACGCCCACCCCGGACAACTGTTAGTACACACACACATACAAACACACGTGCACACAAACGCGCACACACTCACCCACACCCACACAACGCCCGCCCCAGACAACTGTTAGTACACACACAACGCGCGCGCACGCACACGCGCACACATTGACACATACACCACGCCCGCCCTGGACAACTGTTAGTACACACACACATACACACACACACACACACACACACACACACACACACACACACACACACACACACACACACGCTGCATTGTGAGCTTGTAGACCTGAGAGGCTTATACTTATATTTGAAAACTCAGGACATTCTGCATAACGAGTATACTTTCACTTTTGATATACTTTAACTGCATTTTGATATACCAATACTTTGGTACTCGAAATTTCATTTCGACTTCCTGACTTTTACTCGTATAATACATTATACATTGCAATATTGATGCTTTTTTACTCAAGTAAAAAAATAAACGCCAGTATATACTTTCCACCTGCATGCATGCGCAGCTGCATATTAACGACCTCCTCCATGCTTCCTTCTTCCCTCTCCTGGCGCAGGTCCCGTGGTCTCCTCCTCCTTCCCTCTGTCCTCTGATGTCTTCGAAGGTGACATCTCCTCCTGCTCCTCCTCCTCCTCCTCCGCCGAGCACGGCGGCCTCCTCCCCCTCCCCCTCCGCCATCATCAGTCGCCAGCCTTCTCCTCCTCCTCGCCGCCGGGCCCCGCCCTCCTCCTCCCGGGTGACCAATTACTGAGTGACTTGTCGCCCGCCGGCCCGCCCCTCCACCCCCACCACCCCCACCACCACCACCACCACCACCACCACAGCCCACAGAGTCACGCTCAGGTGAGGACGATGATGACTGATTTGGATCGAAAAGGGGAGGGGATGTATATATACCTTCAAGGGGGGGCGTTCGTTCAAACACCTGAAATGCCAAATTATCGAATGAACTATATTATCCCATTTATAGGCCTGACGTCGAAATAAATAAAAAAAAGTCTTCTGAAAGAATATATATTCAAAGATTTGTGCCGCATTTTTACGATTTTTCTAAAATAGCAGACCTATACAAGCTCATAGCGCGCCACTCGGTGGCGCGCTACGAGCTTGTAGATCTGCTATTTTTCCAATAGCTAAAGTATAACATGATGCTTAGTTAAAACAACAGAACGGGTTCCCGTCCAAAATGGGTTATATACCGTAAACACGACGACGTGTAACGAGAACCGGTGTGGTTTTCGATTCACTGGATTTGAACGTCAATTTTGTCAGATATCGAGGCGCCCCCCCCCCTTTGAGTATAGTTTCAACTGGCCAGCCGAATTATCGCTATACAAGTATAGGATTGCACTAATTGTATACACCTGTGCATGAGGTCATTCTTTATCCCCCCCCCCTAAATAAGTCGGTGTCCTCCAAAAACGTATAGTTGCTGCATTTCAAGAATCAAAATGACACGTTATAGGCAGAGACAGGGTGGGCGCGGGGCAGTGGGTTCTCCGGACGTCTGTGGACAAAAAACGTTCCCAGTTTTCCATCCCTGGCAATTATCCTGGTCCAATTGCCCTTTCGGAAAAAGCTCACATGCAGGACTAAGGCAGTGGTTCTCAAACGTGGGTTCTGCGGGCGGTACCCCCAGGCTTCCTTGAGAGTTTTGATCCAAATGGACCCTTTATGAGTCTGTAACTCCGACAGTGTATACGAACCTTATAGCGAAATGTACCCCCGAAGGGTCCATTTGAGGACACTGAGGATTTGACACCGTTACATAGATTGGGGTGGTCCCAGAGATTAGAAACCAAAAGTATATCAACTGGGGTTCCTTCTGTGGCCTGCATGCCGCGTATCAAACCGGAGGTCACCTTGACACGAGAACTTGCTTGAGAAACACCGGACTAATAATAATAAATTAATATCCGCCAAAAAAGGGGGGGTCTTGACGAGCGCATTATTAGGTTTCCGGAGCACGCTATATGTGGCTAGAATAGAGAGTAAATGTTATAGCATAGACAGACAGGTGTATTAACAGGCTCACGGCGTCGCTCTGACATTCTCTCCTCTGTTTTCTTTTCTTCTCGCCTTTTTTTGCCTTTCACAGTCGGCTTTGGTGTTGCTCCCGGCAACCGAGGGCACCGGCCAGCCGACGGGCATGACGCTGCAGGGCGAAGCGACCTCCACGGCAACGACCGGGAGACCCGGCGGAATGTACGTGACCTCCTCCTCCTCGCCGGCCACGCCCCTGCTGCCAAAGGTATATGACCGCGAGGCTCGTTAGGAGGCTACAGGAGACAGGCTGGTGGGTTTTTCTCTCCCCCACCCCCACCCCCCAGCCTGTCCTTTGAACCACTTTTGAAACCTTGCATGGCCTCCCTGACTTTTGGGGGCATGTGAAAAGTGTACTGTCTGCAAGTCACACGGTATGCCAGTCACACGGTCTGTCTGTCTGTCTGTCTGTCTGTCTGTCTGTCATTGGTTAGACCAGTCATTAGTCCTACAACTACAACCTATCTCAAACAGCCTCACCCTAAACCTAACCTCCCACGGGGCAGCACACCTAAACCTAACCCATGTCTGACCAATGACTTGTCTAAACTAAGTATGCACCCTAACCTCCCACGGGGGCAGCACACCTAAACCTATAACCTTAACCCATGTCTCACCAATGACTAGTCTAAACTAAGTACTGTATATGCACCCCATCCTTCCAAGATACAGTCATGGGTAATGTTTAAACCATTGAAACCGGGGAAAGCATCTGAGCCATTTTGGATTTTAAGCCATATTTTATACGTTGGCTATTCCAAGCTTGTAGAGATCTGCTATTTGCGAAACATCATGAAACCTTTTTTATTTATTTATTTTTTAACTCAAAGCTTTTGCTTCTGGGTGTCCCTGGCTGGAACAACATATTTTGGAATAATGTCTGCCGGTCTGCCGCCAGCCAAGACATGCAATTCCGGGGGTTCTTTAATTGACACGAAGACCACTGTATACGTTTTTTTTCAGAAAAGAAAAACCAATAGGATTTTAGACGACATTTTGTAGAATCGGCCCCTGGAGAGGAAAATAAACCGTGTCCGTTGTCATTCTATTTAATTAGAGTTTGTGATGACGGACACTGTATACATGTTTTTCATTGAAACCCAAAGGTCAGGTCAGTCAGGGACCCGTGACCCCTCTGCATTCATTACTGTCAATTCACACAATTCATGTAGGGGCTCCATCCCAGGGCCCTGCAGGTTAACACACACACACACACACTCGCACACACTCACACACACACGCCCCCGCCCCCGCACACGCGCACGCACACATAAACACACACACACACACACACACACACACACACACACACACACACACACACACACACACACACACACACAGACACACATTGTCAGCTATACATATCGGTGTGTGTTGGCTCAGGTCTCGCGTTCGCATTTCATATCAGGATATGACCTTGGCATAAATCACTTTGAGTCACACATGACATGACCTGACGTGACGTTTTCGTGTGTGTGTGTGTGTAATATTCCCTTCTGGCACTGAGAACGTACAGTATACACTGTACCTCGTGCTGGTGCTACATACAGTGTAGTTGCATCGTTTCAAATGTACTTAAAACAATGAGCTATATAGGCCCTGCATGTTTGATACGTTTTTTTGAAAACAATTTAACTATCTTAACTTAATATGTATTCTTTGTTTTGTATTCATTCATAATATTCATCAAGAGTTATATTATTGGATCATGGATGAACCCGGCTATATATCTTCCCTATATTCCCGGGAAAGAACATCAAAATATATATTAATTTTTTTCCTTTTTCGGGCAAAGAGATTTGGTGTATAGACATAGCGAGGCTGCCAGCCCGGTCAATGAACTCAATTTAAATCAGTGGTCATTTCAACCTTTTTCCACATGAAAAGCCATTATTTATTTATTTATTTTGCATTTTGCCCCATGAATGAACCACCCTTTGATGAGATTTATATAGCCTCTCAGACTGACATCTTGGGGATAAGAGTTTGTCCCTCAATGACACGCCATATTGATGCTGGTATAGATGACAGACTATAATAAATTAAGCAATGCAGATGTTTAACAATAATTTGATACTCTTGAGAGCGGTCCATTTGGTTTCATTTTCACACTCTCAAGAGTTTAAGATCTTATATTAAGGGTGCAGACTTAGTTTAGACTAGTCATTGGTTGGTTAGACATGGGTTAAGGTTATAGGTTTAGGTGTGCTGCCCCCGTGGGAGGTTATAGGTTTAGGGTGAGGGTTTGAGATGGGTTGGGGTGCAGTACTTTAGACTAGTCATTGGTTTAGACATGGGTTAAGGTTAGGTTTAGGTGTGCTGCCCCCGTGGAAGGTTATAGGTTTAGGGTGAGGGTTTGAGATGGGTTGTAGTTGTAGGACTATATAATAATGACCCAAGGGTCCAACCATTTTGTTACCAGCTCTACATCGTTTAGCTGCAGGGGGACCACCTGGGTCCAGGTCTAAATGGTTATATTAACCCCTTCTTCTCTCTCTCTCTCTCTCTCTCTCTCTCTCATGGGTCCTCTCTGCAGACAGCTCGGCCCCCCGGCAGCCCCTCGGCCTCCGCCGCCCTGATCCCCTCCCTCGCCTCGGCCCGTCCCCCCCGTCCGCGGAAACCGCGGGAGACCAAACCCAAGATGAGGAAACTCAAATACCACCAGTACATTCCTCCTGACCAGAGAGTTAGCCCCGCGACCGCAGGTAACGTAAACCCCCAGGTTATGCCCTATACCGGTCACGTCAACTTTACGGTTGAGAATGGATTACGTTCACGTTGTCTCACGTATTTAAGTGTTATAGTTAAGAAATGTTATACTTGAGGGTGTGCGCTGTCGTGATTATATGAGGCGGGAGCTTAGGAAGCGTCGTTGAAGTGCCAATAATCACGATAACGCACAGCCTCTCATGTAATATACGCACAATAACACATCATCAAAATGTATTCATATTGTAATTTGTGGGGACATGGGAATGTATAAGCACAAAATGTTATTAAAACAACCATATTGATTTTGGGGGAAGCAATGTATTATTCTTTCTAAAATGTTTGAAGTTTTATAGTCTTATGATTGGTTTTCCCTTGAAAGATAATAATATTTTTTTTTAAAATCAGTTAAGTCTGAACTATCGTCATTTCCTCTAGTGGGAGGAGCCATTAAGAAGAGCCCCACCGCTGCCCAGCCCATCGTCGACCCCGCCTACTCTCATCTCCTGCAGAAACAGCAGGTGTTCCTGCAGCTGCAAATCCTCCAGAACCAGCAACAACACCAACAACAACAACAACAACAACACCAACAGCCAACACAACAACAGCAGCAGCAGCAGCAACAACCAACTAATGCTGTGCCCAGGTATGTTAAGTCTTTGGCTTCACTCACACCTGCACAACAGATTGCTGTATAGCTGATGCATTCAATTCAATTCAATTCAAAGGGCTTTATTGGCATGAGAAAACATACGTTTACATTGCCAAAGCAGAAAGAACAATACAACAATACAGCAATACAATCAAAACAAAAATTATGTACTTTGAAGGTCAGAATCTTCAATCTTCAATCTTCAATGATGCATGAGACTTGTTGACTGACGCAAGCTTAGCAATTCATGTCCAATGGGAGTCACATGGTTTGACACGGCATTTTTGTTGTACGAGGGGGTGGGGGCAGTCGAAACACAGCCGAAAGCCGCGCAACAAAAATGTTGCGTCAAACCACGTGACTCCCATTGGAAATGCATGACACTTTGACACCTACCCTTTGTTTGTTGTATGCTAGATCGAAAGGTGTGAGAGAGGCCTTATTGACTTCAGATTTACCTCATTCACACATCCAGTGATAAAACACGGAAAAGCAAAAATTGTTATATATATAAAAAAGAAATTACAGCGAGATAAAACAAGTTCTCTGTATCAGATCTCTGTATTTTTATATCTCTGTGTCAGACGAAAGATCAAAGAAATAATATGTTTTTATAAATTTAAAAACATAATCTCTTAACTTGGAAAAAGAAAGTGGTAAAAGTTGTCCTTCGCAGTGGATGGGAGGTGGCAGGAGGATTTAGTTAAAAGCCCCACGAGTGAAATTGCAGTGGGGGGGAGAGGGGTTCTGTTTCAGTGTTTTAGTTGCTCGTCAATGAGATGAGATTTCATTTTCCTATGCCATCTGCAGCGGAGGAGAAGCCAATCAGATGGCCAGGTTCTCCGGGGCGCAGCCTGTCGGCGCGCGGACAAACCACACCCCGGCGGACGAAAGCACCGGAACCCCGAAGCCCGAGCTGCTGCCTGCCAACCTCGTGGACCTAACGGTAAGAACAAGAGCGCCACCTGGAGGTCAGGCACCTTCATCACGGCTAAAAGAAAGAAAAGCGGGGGTGCGCTTGGGCTTGCCTAACTCTGGAAACCGTCCTTGGTTAAGGAAGGCAGTGGGTGCTCGGCTTTGAAAATAACTTAACTCATGAAGTGGAAAAAAAAAACGGCACTCCAAAAGACTGGCTCAGATGCGATTTCTCATGTTTATTTGAGAACGCTGACGCGTTTCTTCTCTGCTTCCCCCGAAACACGCCTGCGTTCTCTTTTTTTAAAATTAAATCGATTAATATCGTCGGGGATTCACGACGCTAATCGTCGGGATTGATATCGATATATATATCGATATACGTTATCGTTACATGCCTATATATATATATATATATATATATATATACAAATCATATACATTAACCGCTGCAACCCTATAATTTTGAAAATAACTAGGGCTCCATTTTCGTTACCGCTAAACCCCTTTATTTTACTAATTTGCGAAACATTTTTGAATAGTTAAAATGGCCACAGTCTACAAGCTCACAACGTGTCAATGTAGATTGGCTAGTTGAACTATTCAAAAATGTTTTTCAAAATAGTAAAAAAAAGCGGTGACGAAAATGGAGCCCCGGCCTATAGTCTCTTGGCTGAAACGTGAACGTCACTTGACCCCCCCCCCCTCCTCCTGCCCCTTCTCTTCCACTGTCACACCCCCCCCCCCCCCACCCCCTCACCCCCCTCTCTAACCGTCACCCATTAACCACCCCTCCCTCCCCCTCCCCCCTCTCCCTCTCCACAGGTGTCGGAGCTACGTCAGCAGCTGAGGAAACGCGGGCTGCCCGTGTCCGGCACCAAGCCGGCCCTGCTGCAGCGCCTCCGGCCCTTCCAGCTGCCCCACACCTGCCTGACCCCCACCCCCCTCTGCCAGCTGGGGGAGCCCCTCCTCCCCTCGCCGGCGGCCCCCACCACCCACACCCAGACCCCCGCCGCCGCCGCCCCCACCGCGCCGTCGCTGCTGCTGCTGCCGCCGCCGCTGACCCCCGTCATGAGTCACTGTAGTCCCAGCGGCAGCTCCCAGGCGTCCAGCTCCGCGCCCGACTCGCCCGTCTCCAGCCCCGGCCAACGCCTATACATCCAGGTTATTATTAGTAGTATAGTTGTTTTTTAGCATTTTTACTTATTTATTTTTCCTTTTTTTTATGGAATAACGTGAGCTTGCTATAGTTTTGTTTTTGATTTGTATACTAAAACTGAAATTGTATATATATATTTTTTTTAATAAAATAACTTTTTTGTAATATGGGGTGGTCATGGGCCAGGATTCAGTATAAGCTCATTTCGTCGAGTGCTTGTAGGACGACTTAGGCTATTTGTGAGGACATTAGTTTACTATAATAATAATAACCCTTGGTCTATACATTCAGCATATTTGTGAGGACATTAGTTTACTATAATAACCCTTGGTCTATTTGTGAGGACATTAGTTTACTATAATAACCCTTGGTCTATACATTCAGCCCAGCGGCGGAATTCCCAACGGAGTCCACCACGGCGGCGTTCCGGGCGTGGCGGTGAGCGTGGCGGGCGAACAGTGCAGCGTCTTCCTGGCGCCTCCCGCCGGCACCCCCTCGGGCACGCCCAGCCCCAGCCTGCCCCTCTCCTCCTCTTCGTCCCCTTGCTCCGCCTCCTCGCCGCTGCAGCAGTGTGGCGCCCCCTGGAGGACGGACCTGGAGCAGCAGATGGAGCTGAGCCTGGAGGAGGCGATGAGGGAGAGGAGAAGGAACCGACCGCGGGACCGCGCCTTCAGCACAGTGACTGAGGTGAGGACGGAGCCGTATACTCTCTCTCTCTCTCTTCATAGTGTTCACACATGGTTTAGAGTTTAGAGTTTAGGCATATAGTTTCTATGAGCTTAGGGTTAAGGTTGGGACGCCAACAAATATGTTAATGATGTTTAGAAGATTTAGAACACTTTCCTGGGGGTCTTTATGTGTGTAATATGTGGTTTTAGATATTTTTGATTTTAACAGTGTTCACGGTGTCACAGATACTGGTCTCACTTCCTTCCTGGACTCCATGTTGTCTCTGCCCTCCCCCTATCCACAAGGAGGAGCTGCTGTGCACCAAAGCATTATGGGAATTGTAGTCTTATTGTAGTGTTTTATGTCTTTGCAGTCGTGTGTTGGATCGCTCCATCCGTTCCTGCAACAGGATCCAGGCAGAGTCAGAGTGAAGACGGAGCCGGTGGACGAGCAGACCGAAGTCCTCTTTACCCAGGTAAAGAGGAGACGCAACAAAACGGTTTTTCGCGTTCGTGGCAGCGGTGTGATATATGTCCTGGCGCATGTCGACGCAAGTGATTCATTTGGTTCGGTTCAATGGTTGCTTGCAACTACATGCGTCTACTACTCACAACCATTTGGTTGCAAGGAGTTGGCCCATACTGTAGGTGAGGTTTGGGCCTAAAATAGGGTAATGTACTCAACTCAACTCAACTTTATTTATATAGCACGTTTTTCATGACCTGCAGGTCAACCAAAGTGCTGTACAGGTTCAAAAGAAGCAAAGAACAAAACAATACAATAAAGCAACCATTTAATGTACAGACACACGCACGCACGCACACACACACACACACACACACACAAACACACACTTACGTATCAAAACAATTTAAATGCTGTAATAAAGTAAAAAAGAAATACTTATACACTAGTAGTTTTAGCACTTTCCAACACCACTGCCCTAATGTTCCACAGGCCTGTGACCTTAAAATAAAGTTAAAATGCTATAGTTTGCCGAACCGCATCCTCTAAGGAACACGCACGCACGCACGCACGCTCACAAGCACACACACTTTGACACGCGCAACATTAGTTAAAGCATATAAATAGGACCCAGTTGACCGGGACGTACTGAAAATGTAAGAAAGTTTGTTTGACCTCACAAAAGAGAAATATACCAAGGGGAGACTGCATGCTGAGCCTCCGAGGAGAGCAAGATATTAACACACAAACACTCACACACGCATGCACGCACGCACGCACACCCGCTTACTGTTAGATTAGCCTAATCACATAAGGCAGGGTCCTATTAGAGGGTCTGATTGCCCTACATGTGCAGCACAGCAACATGACCTTACAGCGGAAATCCTCCAAACTTTAATTTCAAGGAGCCCCAAAGTTTGATATGCGAGGCATTATTGTCTCCATATGTTAACGTTTTGTGTTCTTTCATAAAGCCGAATTTGATGATACCACAGCGTCGCACAAAATAATCAAAAGTAGCAGCAGAACTGCAAGTCCGAAACGTGGCTTGAATTAGAATTTTGGACATACAAGGTTTCCATTCAACAGAGACGATATATATTTCTTTGTAAATGTATATATACAGTATAATATTTTGGGGACTTGACTTATTACTTACTGACTGTTTGAGTAACGGTGCCTTTGCAGTTATAGCATGCCTTATATGACCTGTCGACTAACAGTGTTCCTCCAATCACCAGGTGTTCTGCTGCCAGCCGTGCGACCCAATTGGCCAGGACTTTGAGCTGCCCGTTCAGATCACAGCCAGCCCGGTTCAGACTCCTCCCACTCCCTGCAGCGTCCGCAGCTTGGAGGAGGAGCTACAGGAGGCCATCCAGAAAGCACAGGTCAGTGTCAATTCAGTGGAAAGTAACTAAGTAGCCTACAGCGCATTTACATAAAGATGGAGTGCTGTGATATTTTTTTCTTCTGCAGGTGTGGTTAGAATATTGAAACAATCCCCTCAGGTCAGGTCATGCACAGTAGATTTGAGAAGTACGCCGGTTGGTTGTGACGCTTCAACATGTACGAGTTCTAAACAGAAACTTGAGATCAAAAGCAATGAAAAAAGAAGCTGAAAACAGGAAGGACATTCATTGAAAATACCTTCAAGAGAAACGTGAACGAAACCCATTACACCTGGAAACTGATTCAGATATAGCTTAACATGCGGCTATTAAGCAAAGTGTTCCATCATTTAGGGGATATTGCAGTTAAACACAAAGTGCCATTTTAAAAGGACCCACTTCACTTTAGCTAGAGCCATGGAAATATTAATACCACTTGAACTGCTAACATTCTGATTATGGGGAGAACATTCGCCCCAAAATAGCCTATCTAAAAGCTTTGCGATGTGATATCCACCATAAGAGAACAGTCAGCGATGCCTTCACTGGCCCATTTTAAAGTTGAACATAAATATTATTGGACCATGGAATATTGAATATTCTATAAGCCCGCTCAAAGCTCAAAACAGCCCTATCTCTGTCAAATGTTTGGCCGGTCAAACTAGAACAAATGGATTATTGAGGCGGGAAATTGACCTCTGTCCAACACAATGTAGCCTATATATATGATGAATATTTTATTGTGCAGTTAGAAAATGAAATGTTGCATGTGTCTCCTCTACAGATGGGCCCCAGTCAGTCCCTAGAAGACATTCTAAATGAAATGTTGCATGCATGTGTCTCCTCTACAGATGGGCCCCAGTCAGTCCCTAGAAGACATTCTAAATGAAATGTTGCATGTGTCTCCTCTACAGATGGGCCCCAGTCAGTCCCTAGAAGACATCCTGGATGACTGGATGCCGTTGCCGAGCTATCATGTCGGTCAGTACTATCTCCTAACCACTGTAAACCTGCCGTCGCAACAACATGTTGTAAGACATTGTGGGGGTCTTTTTCGGCCCTTTATATTGATTGTCAGTCAGTGAGAGATATAGACAGGACACTGGGAGAGAGACAATTCGACCTACTAGGTCTTCAGCAGGCAAAAAGGATGATTGATATTTGCCCGATGAAGACTTAGTAGGTTGAAATGTTGCAATCTGTTGCCTCTAAAATAAAGTAAGTCTCGATCAGTAAATCAGATTTTTTTTACCACTGAGCTAATCGGGGATGAATAGAATCTTGACCATCAGGTCTATAGGTGACCTTTGACACGACCTATAAACGTCTCAATAGAGGAGCAGGGAAACTGAAACACAACCACCCCGCAATTGTATAAGTTATACTGTATTAACATGCTCTAGTCTAACATACAGATTGGACAAAACGTACTTTTATTAGTTAGTTAGTTTGTCACGTAGTGAGGCTTTAAAAAAAATTCAATTAATTTAACCCATTCTGACCTGAGATCAGATTCATACGAGGTTTCCACTGGACACACACTGGTCTGATTAACCCATTCTGACCTGAGATCAGATTCTAAAAAATGTCAGTCGTTCTTCGATTTTTCAAAAATAGCAGACCTACAAGCTCGTAGCGCGCCACTCGGTGGCGCGCTATGAGCTTGTAGATCTGCTATTTTTCAATAGCTAAAGCACAACATGATGCTAACACCAAAATGGGTTCCCGTTCAGAATGGGTTATAAACCGCTCTCCGTTCACTCCAGCTCTTTTGGACGCCGCCGCCGCCCACATCAACGACGTGCCCCAGCAGCAGAGCGACCAATCGCAGCAGCCCTCCTCCCAGCAGAGCGACCAGTCGCAGCGGCCCTCCCCACAGCAAAGCCACCAATCGCAGCCCTCCTCCTCCTCCCAGCAGAGTGACCAACCGCAGCAGCAGCAGCCCTCCCTCATGCAGCAGCAGCAGCAGAGCGACCAATCGCAGCCCGGCGGCTCCGCCCTGCAGCAGCAGCCCATCGGCGTTGGCAACAACAACAACAAAGACGACCGGAACTTCCTGTCGTCGCCGCTCTGCTCCTCCCTCCTGCTGGAGATGCCGCCGTCTCCCGTGGTGGTGACGTCGTCGGCCGCCGCCGCCGCCGCCCCGCCGCCGCCGCCGCTCCAACCCCTCCTCCCTCCCCCCTGCGCCTCCTCCCCTCTCTCCTCGCCCTCCTCGGCGCGGGGAGGAGGAGGAGGAGGCGGAGTCGGCAGGAAGAGGCGGGCCGCCGTCGCCTTCTTCGACCCCTCGGAGTGGCTGGAGACGCTGTCGTGCGGGCTCCGCCCCCTCAGCCCGGCGGCGCCGG
>NC_137868.1:42844594-43017094 GCF_963924005.1 Protomyctophum bolini | reverse complement strand
AACCAGTGGAGTACTGTAGACCACGTCTGCTGCTCAAAATGTCCAAGAAATGTCAAACAGAAAATCTGTCGTTGTTTTTATTTATTGTGTTAAGTTATTCATGCAAAAAATTCCTGTCCAAATTGTATTAAAAAAACACCTGAGAAAATTAAAGTCTTAATAGATTTTCCACTTGCTTGTCCTTTTCTTTCTGTACTTCAGTTCACTGAGCAAAACAAAAAGGTCAATATGAGATTAAAGGCCTATTCATATACTCCAGAAAACTCTGAAAACTACAACATGATGTCACGCCACATTGGTAAGCTCAACCAACACATCTCTCTGTTTTGACTATTAAACCACCGTTTTGGTGGTCACCTTAGGGCGTCCAATGATCCCTGGGTCGGCGGTTCGAATCCCGGCTCCTCCTGTACACACATGTCAAAGTGTCCTTGGGCAAGAGACTGAACCCCTAGCTTTCCACCATTGGTGTGTGAATGTGGGAAGTGAGGACGCTGCCTCCCAATGTATGAATGAATGAACCATTGTAAAGCGCTTTGAGCACTTGGAAAAGCGCTATAAAAATGCAATTCATTATTATTATTATTATTATCACCTAAAACTGGAGTATGAATAGGCCTTATATTGAATAAAGTTATTCTGATTAATTGCACGGACTATTAAAAAGCCAAAGTGTTATTCTGCCAATCACGCATGCATTGGTTGCAGATGAAATGAAATATTCATTCATATTATTAATCTACGCTTGCGTACATAATCATGAAACATTCATGACTATAATGTTTTGATTAGGACGCGGCAGGAGTCATATTATAATCACAGTAGTGCAGAAGAAAAAAATGTAATTTGTAAACTCTGCAAGGCTCACGTGTAGAGTGCAACGACTAAGCTGCAGTATAACTAATAATCAACGAGTTGATTATTAATCTCCAGTGCCAGGAGATTCTGGCATTTAGCCCTTTGTGTGACGGTATCTATCTGCATTTAGCCCATTCTGACCTGAGATCAGATTCATATACGAGGTTTCCACATGGACACACACTGGTCTGATTTAACCCATTCTAACCTGAGATCAGATTCTAAAAATGTCAGTCGTTCTTCGATTTTGCAAAAACTGCAGACCTACGAGCTTGTAGATCTGTTATTTTTCAAGGGTTCCCGTTCAGAATGGGTTAATCTTACATAACCTTGCATCGACGTGAGTCTTATCACCCGTGACCCCATATCAACCAGTAGGTTATACTTATCAATCATTTAATGGATATACTTTTGTCAGCCATAATTGTCCGACATGGCGTATGGTCGCGTTGTCTGACCTCTACTATAACCTCTTAAACGGCCACGTATAAGTCCCCTATAACCCTAAGCTCCGTCTTAACGGGCCACGTATTATAGTCAGTTTCACTATGTTTTCGCTTTGGGCGGCAGTATTTCACTTCCGTGTTTCCTAATAATCGCAACCAGTAAAGGCTCCAGTATAATATGGTTTTCACTTATACAACTGACTTGAGTGTGATTAGTCTTCTTACAGTATATACCTGTACAGTAGCAGGCCACACATTCACCAACTAATGTCAGTATCCTAGGTCAAAACAGTTAAGTTCCTTCCCTTTATAGTAGCCTGACTATGCACGTTTCGGCTCTGGGTGGGGGGGCCTTCATCAGGCAAATAACTTTGTAAAAGCCATGACAAAATAGTTTATTTTTAATTATTATTACTCAACTGAGCGGAGTGCCTTAGATTCTTCTTAAGTGCACCTGCTTCTCTCACTTGGATGTCAGCCTATACTACAAAGGGAAGGCGGAACTTAAATGTATTGACCTATATACAATAAGAAGAACCCTCTCCAAAGAGCACCTGTTTCAGTTCCTGGTAATTACAGACCCACGCGGCTGCTTCCTCGTCTCCTAATTCAACATCAGTATTCCTGTTCGGTGCCAAAAATGTTATTGTTCCCCCACATGAATGCTGAATTGAGCAGCCTAGTCCAGTACGGGCATGAGTAATAGCCCAAGAATGCATAAGTAATAATAATCAGAATCTACAAAGGAACTGGTAACAAAAGTTGTCAAATAATTGTAGTGGAGTGAAAGGTATAATATTTGCGTCTGAGATGTAGTGGAGTAGAAGTAAAAAAGTATTGGAAATTGGAGATACTCAAGTAAAGTAATGTACTTTTAAATGTATGTATTGTGGTATTGATGCTTTTACTTGTAACTAAATAATGTGATACATCTTCCACCACTGCTGAATAAGCTGTTCATTCACCTCCTCAACAGCAGGGGGCACCTCACACTGTTTCACACTGCCAAACAGGAAGTCAAATCCTACTGATGCTATTTGGAAAAGTTTGTGATTCTGGTGCTGCAGAGTGACCTACCCTCTCTCTTCTGCTTTTCAGGTAAATGTCGTTATTTCTATAAGACAGTAATGTGGAATATTCAGGGGTCATCAATGCTGGCTTGTGGTGGACATTTCAATTTCTGCCATGGACATGCAACATGAGTGGACAATAATAAATGAACCAGAAACACAAGATCTAGCCCTGAATGACCATAACAGCAGGTCTGTAACTCTGAGAGTGTAAAAAGGGTCCATTTGGTTACATTTGTACACTTTCAGAGTTAAGGGGGTCCTTATGTGCAATAGTGTCGTAGGAAATAAGTGCCATACATATTCTGATGAAAACCTGGATACCTGACATTCATTAATTGGGTCTCTAATAACATTATAATACAAAATATATATATAATTATTATTCTTTGCCATGGACAAGGCCAAGTCTACACATTTGGACGTGTACAGACAAATTAATGACCCCTGGAAATATTGTAATGAAAGTTCTCCCCATAATTGTCCTGTCGAGAGGTAAAATGTGGAAAATGTGAAAAATGAATTCATGAGCACATATTATTTTGAGGGAAATACTTTTGATTCTGATTAATTGAAAATGGTGGACCCTGTTGAAAACAAGTGTGAGTGCTTATATGTCTTATACAGTAACAGTTTTTGTATTGATTTTGCTTTCGTTTTGAAATGTATACCCATTCCTACATACCGCCAATCAAATCAATCAAAGCTTCAAGGGCTTGCCCATGGCGGTAGTATAGTTTGTGACGTGTAGACACTTAACCACTTTAACCCAATGCAGCACTTAAACCCAAGGATCAGATCGTCAAGCTCACAACGCAACGCAGCTTGCCGAGCTGCTATTTTCAGACAGTTGTCAGGTATAGCCTCGGCAGGCGGAACAAATGAAAGCCCCCCCCCCGTTACCTACCGGTATTCTGTATTTTGGACAGCGGTACCCGTCCATTACAAGTTAATCCACTCTCCAATAGATGCAGCTGTACCGCTGTCTGTTCACGGACACATGCGGCGTCGCTTGAGTGTTATTGTTTTATGTTTCAAACTATGTTTCAAAGATGCATAGAGTATAGCAGTATTAGGAGCTCTGCGGAAAGTCACTGCTTCTGATTGGCCAACTGCGTATACAATGCTGGATGTTTTGAATGCTGTCGTGTCGTACTGGGTACTATTTAACAACTCCTGTTTATATGGCCCAATCTTATAGCTTTTGGTTATATTTCAAAATAAGAAGAAGACGACGTTTCCTCTTTAAAACTGTGTTTCTATTAAATGTCTGAGCCCAGATACAGCAACGTGCAGCTATAGCCAATTAGTCTACATTATAGTATACAGGACCGTAGTGGACACTGTAATTCTCCTGGGTTTTCTTGTTGAAACCAAATATATCTCGTAGTTTAGACTCAAGTGTGAGCAGAGGCAGGTACGTGCACGCATAGACATCAAAGGGGGCTTCAGCCCCTGCCCTTTTATACCCGCCTGTAAAACAACCACGAACTCATACTATACGTTGAACCAATTTGTTTCTAAATCCATGTTGTATAGGCCTATACACCGCATCTCCAGTATAGCTAAAGAGTGCAGGGTTGAGCCTCGGAAATAGCAGATCTACAAGCTCTCGACGCGTCGCAGCTCGACGCGTCGAGAGCTTGTAGATCTGCTATTTTCGCTGTTTTTGTCAAAGTGCCCTCTTACAGGATTTCAGCCCCCTGCCTCTCTGCCACTCTCTGCACGTGCCTGAGTGCAGTGGAGCACATTCCAGTGTGCAATATGGCTCTGTGTACAGTGTACTGTCAGGGTGTACAGTACATGTGCAGTGTACTGTCAGGGTGTACAGTACATGTGCAGTGTACTGTCGGTGTGTACAGTACATGTGCAGTGTACTGTGCGGTGAGGGTGATGAGTGAAACAGATTTGGGGAGCCCATTCATTCTCTGGGTCTTTCCCGGCGGGGGGGGGGGGGCGGCCAGCTGTCGGCAGGCCCCCGAGTCTATATTCATTGAAGCCCCCGAGATTTGTCTTTAGAGACTAATAGTACTTTGTATCGACTTGATTTGATAGACAAGCTCAGACAACAGTCTTGGACGGGTATCAGCTGTGTATGAGAGGCTGCATAATGATGCAATATTAGAGAGAGAGAGAGAGAGAGAGGAGTCTGTTGATGCGTGAAGAGGCTCTGTGCACAGGAAAAGCAATCGAGGCCTCTTCCTTAACTTCCGGCATGTGTTACCAATGCCACTAATGAAGCCTCTGTTGTTCCATTCTGGTCACACAGGTGCGCTGATATTGTGCGTGGTGTTGGCTCACTGGAAACACTCAGCTATTGTAAACCAAACGCGTACGTACGTTGTGATGATTTAGATCAGCAACTTTCAAAGGATTTTTGTTCATTTTATGATGAAATGGGTCCTTCTGCATAATGTGGACTTTTACTCAAGTAAATTCGGATTTGTAAGAGACTAGGGGCTGTATTTTGCGTGTCTTAAGTACCAGGTCTTATTCCCTAACTTGAGTAAGCTAAAGACCTGGAGGCGTGGTCAATGCCATTTGGCTATTCTGAGTGGCCAAAGACACGCAAAAGTGGTACTTAAGACACGCAAAATACAGCCCTATATGTGCTATATATATTTTGTCCCTTATCCCTAAACGTCTTTGCCTTTTTTTGCTATTTTGAAAAACATCTTTGAATAGTTGAAATGGCCTACAGGCTCACGACAATATTGTAGATCGACTATTGAACAATTTTAAAATGTTTTCAAAATTGTAAAAAAAATTAAATCACACTTGTGTGAAGTGAGTGGTGACTTTCATCACAATGACGACGTCTGATGTCAACAACATGATGTGAGAACATTACGTGCACGGACGGACGGACGGACAGACAGACAGACAGAGCTGTGCATTATTGGAGCAGCTGCACCGCTCAAAAAGGCAAAGCAGCTTAGGGATAAGTATACACTGTAGCTTGGCGAATAGGGCAGGAGCCTATCTCCTGTTTCTGTAGCGTGAGGCAGCTTGATGTACAAGTACACCCCCTGGACATGACGCTAGTATGTCGCAGGGACTTATACCCCCCCCAATCCAACCCTTTGATGCTGAGTGTCAAGCAGGGAGGCACTGGGTCCCATTTTTAGAGTCTTTCATGGTATGACCCGGCCGGGGATCGAACCCCCGACCTCCCAGTCTCAGGGCGGACACTCTAACCACAAGGCCACTGAGCTGGTATATCTAAGGTATAACTATAAGGCTTAGGGATAAGTACAGGTGAATATAGGGCCCTACATCTAAGGTATTAAGGCTTAGGGGATAAGTACACTATAGGGCCCCTTTATCTACAATAAGGTATTGATACTTTTACTCATGTGAGTACTTTTCTCCCGTCACTGCAGGTCTTATCATCTTATGGCAGAGTTTGATCTAGATAGATTTAAATGGATCTAGATAAGATCTTAACCAGCTCAGAGTTTGATCCAGATAGATCTAGATGGATCTAGACGGATCTTAACCAGCTCAGAGTTTGATCTAGACAGATCTTAACCCATTCTGAACGGGAACCCATTTTGGTGTCGGCATCATGTTATGCTTTAGCTATTGAAAAATAGCAGATCTACAAGCTCATAGCGCGCCACCGAGTGGCGCGCTATGAGCTTGTATACTGCTATTTTTGAAAAATCGAAGAACGACTGACATTTTTAGAATCTGATCTCGGGTCAGAATGGGTTAATCAGACCCAGTGTGTTGTCCAGTGGAAACCTCGTATGAATCTGATCTCAGGTCAGAATGGGTTAACCAGCTGCAGTCCTTCGTTGACGTTCTTTATGCCAGCGAGCCGCCGCCGGCCTGTTGCATTTCAAAGCGAGAAAGACGCCCATTGGCTATATAGCTTTTCTGTCTTTCCAATTTGGGGGGGGGGGGTCTCTGTGTTCCTCTTTGTTGTCTCTCCTTAGAGGATATGAGACTCATCCCCCCCCCCCCCCCCCCCCCCACACACACACACACACACACACACACTCACACACACACTGATAAGAAGCTTGATTAATTGATTGATCGATCGCGGACCTACACATGCCGGGTGGAATCCGTCTCCATTTCCGAAGAAGGCCTGCCATGGTTTGAGGTTTGAGAAGAACAGAGGGCTCTACGGAGGCGTGTCTGAATTAAGGCCTGTATATGTAGAGATCAGAACATAGGCTGTAGTTTGCGGGTGTTAATCCGCAACGTCGGCGTGTCCCGCGCCGATACGTTTTAACCCATTCTGACCTGGGATCAGATTCTAAAAAAAATGTCTTCTATACAGTATACATCCTGACAGTTTTCCATTCTGACCTGAGATCAGATTCTAAAAATGTCAGTCGCTCTTCGATTTTTCAAAAAATAGCAGACCTACAAGCTCGTATAGCGCGCCACTCGGCGGCGCGCTATGAGCTTGTAGATCTGCTATTTTTCGATAGCTTAAAGCATAACGTAATGCTATAACACCAAAACGGGCCCCCGCCTAAAATGGGTTAACAGTCCCCCGATGTATGGCTACAGAGGATTGGCACGCATATACTAACACACACGCACACGCACACACACACACACACACACACACACACACACACACACACACACACACACACACACACAAGAAATAAGATTAGACAATCTACTCTCTTTGGTGTTATAAATATTTGAATCGATGTGTTCCCAAGACCTTTTGACTAAACTATATATATTGGCTCCATTGGAAGGAACCCTGCAGGTTATTTTATAGTTCCCCTTTTTCCTGAAAAGCAACCTATATTACTTTGGGGACTTAGGAGGTTTCCATATACACACCCGACCGTGATGGTTATATGTAAAGCAGCTCAGACTGCCCAACGCCACATGGCTTGTGTGGGTTTTCACCCCCCCCCCCCCCCCCCACCCCCCACACACACACCCCCGGCCTCATCTCGCTCCATCTCCCGGGGTGGGTGGGTGGGTGGGTGTGGAGGGATGGTGAGACACAAGGCGCCGTCTTTGATCATTGGCAGAAGGTCGCCGCGGTTTCATTTATGCCAGCGCTCTCCGGCGAGATGGAGGTTTGCTCACCGATTATAACCCATGGGGTGATGGGGTGGGGTGTGTGGGGATGTTAGAATGTCTTTCTTCGGCAGTCCCCACACCGACTGCAGCCATCTGTGTACCGTTGTACGCGCAACGCTATATCGTTGCGGACTCCCTTAAAGGTATATTCAGTGATTTCACTTAATTCAAATATCACTTATTTTTTTGTTTTGTTGTGATAATCCTCTCTACTATAGAGTGTGCTGACCATATAAGGAGTTCCTCCCTGTCCCCAGTTAACCCCTGGGGGTCAAAACAACCTTAGGTTTCGTTTTTGACTCTCTATCCTGAATGGACGAAGGCTTAGGTCCCACAGCCAAAAACGAAACCTAAGGTTTTTTGAGTGAAATCACTGAATATACCTTTAACATTTGACAGGGGGGGGGGGGGGTAGAAAGAGTGGCTGTTTGGAACCACCTGAAAGCCTTGCAAAGTCATTCAAGTATTATTATTATTATTATTATTATGATGAATATTACTAGTCCATATACCGGTTTGTGTATATGACATACGTATATACACAATCCCTCCCCCTCTCTCTCGGCTCACTCTCTCTCATTTGCATCTGCCAAATATATATAAATATATATAAATATATATATATATATATATATAACGGGTCGGGTGTCCCCTCCCCTCCCCTGTGGCACACCCGTTGTGCGATGCTCTGCCAATCACAGCGCAGAATGGCACACTGACTGCACTTCCCGCCAATCACAGCCGTACATGGGCATTGTTTTGGCGCCCATACCATTCCGTCCTCAAATTTTGAGGACATTACTTAGAATTATTAGTCAGAGATTATTATTATTAGGCCTAACATCTGGCCTATCCGGGAGAGATGCCGGTTATGCAATACTTGTTGTACCCTTGTGTCTGTCTGTCTGTCTGTCTGTCTGTCTGTCTGTCTGTCTGTCTGTCTGTCTGTCTGTCTGTCTGTCTGTCTGTCTGTCTGTCTGTCTGTCTGTCTGTGTCCCTTTTCTGCGCACACTGTACTGTATGGAGATGTCTGTATCTCTCTCTGTCTGTCTGAAAAAGGAGACATACACTCGACTCATGACCCATTAAAGCGCGGACCAGAGACATGGAAACAGGTCCCGGGCCCTGCACTGCTTGAGAAACACGGATGATGTTTACAAACCGACCACACGTCGTATACTGCACCAGACTATGGCCGCCTGGGAATAATATAGGAAGCTATATTCCCGGGAATCGATCCATGCAGGTTCACATGCCGGCAAGCTATATAGTGTGTCCTTGAACAAGACCCCTATAATCTGCTCCCCGTATATATACTGGCCATTGCTCGATATATACACAGCTGACTTGGTTTAACAGTTTATATAGACTGTATATACATTGTGTAATTCACCCCAGCGACTGTATAGCGGAAAGCACTCTGCAGAGCACCAGTGTGTCTAGTATACAGCATTTATATGGTAAATGCACCAAGTGTGTGTGTGTGTGTGTGTGTGTGTGTGTGTACATGTGTACGTGTACGTCTGTAATCCACGTAACTCGAGAGCCCATTCGCCCCCACCGACCTCCGAATTGGACACATGGCGTTCCACACCACCGCAGCAGGGAGTGAAAGTGCCCGGTGTCGAGTCCGTCCAATAACGGGTTGTCCAGAACCAGCACAAAAGCCTCTATATACCCGGGCTCTGGGGACCTGATCACCCCTATCTACAGTATACATATGGAGCTGGCCTGTTCTGCACACATCAGCAGAAGAACTCCATATTATTATGGGCATAAAAGGGACCCCATGCAGACATAATAAGTGCAGGGTCATGCGGGGCATGCATTTCCAACTTGCATCGTTCCAAGTAGGCCAGTTGCCCAACGGTTATACCTCTATACATCTCGGATCCAAATATTACACAAGCTGCACATGTTGCATATATAGCTCGGAAGGACTTTCTGTTTGGTGGAGGACAGAAAGTATAGTTCTTTTGCCACTCGGTATGCGTTTCTGCACAACTTCCGGGTATGATGATGAAGTCACGCGCATAGCCGCCCTCTACATGGCCAAAATAAAGATGGCAGGTTTAAAATGGTAAAAGAAAGAAACATCAGGACACATAATTGCCAATAACGATGGCATAAGAGAACTGGTCTATAGACGTAGACGGATTGTATCGCGGGTGCAGGGACTTTAGTGACTGCTAGCCCATATTCTGACAGTTTTCTGACTTCTCAAACTATTTCATGTGAAGGACCCCCAAAAATATATGTAGGCTAATTGGCCACCGACCCCCCATCTGAAATTATGTTGTTTCAGGAACACCGCCAGAAGCAAAGATTTGAGCTAAAAACGTTTGCTCTGAAAGAGTATATCAATGAATGAATGAATGAATGAATGATTTTATTTACGTGTCTGACTGCCTTTTGCAGCCCATCCCTTACAGGATGGGCTGCATTTACAGTACAATATATATCCTGTGCCAACACGTCGCTGACAACCTAAATTATTAAACAAAAGTAAATATCATACAATGTATACATAACATAATCAAGACTACTGCCACATTTAAGTATTCCATTTTGTCGAGAGACTAAAGTGGAGGGCGAGAGATCTATATAAATGCACCAAAAAATGTCTGTCAGTCAGTCATTCTGTCTGTCTGGAGGAGGAGGGAGCTGGTGACCCCAATTGCACTAAAACCGATTGGCGATTTTGCGGATTCCGCTGGGGACGGGAAGCATCTGCACGGGAGCTGCAGTGAGGCATGCAGGGTTATAGGGGGGGGGGGGGGGGGGGGGGTTGGGGTAAGGTTGATGCAGAGAGAACCATGCTCCACTCTCTGGCCTGTCTGAATAGCCGGGGGAAGGGTAGGGGTATAGGGGGAGAAGGGGGGATGAAACGCTGACACGACAAAAAGAACAGGGGCCCCCGTCCGTCCAGCTCCTTCCTATACAGTGAGATAGATAATCCCGTGAAAAAAACAATTTAGCTCCACCGGTATAGAAAAACTGCCCTATCCCATATATATATATATATATATGATCCCACAGCTATCATTGGCCAATTGCCATTGGACTCCCAAAATAAAACATTGTTCAATTTCCGACAAAGCGCGCAGTTGGCATAATTTCATGTTATTGTATGTAGTATGTGTTTGTCTTCCCCTCTGCAGTATTACCTGCAGCTTTATTATGTAATCGATGAGTAAAAGTTTGGACCGTGGTGTATATACAATTAATTGGTACATTGCACTTTTATTAACCCAGGCCGATCAGATAGTTTTCTGGAAAAAAAAAACAATGTTTCTATATCTGTAAATATATTGTTCCAGGGACTCCATCGGAAGGAAGAATTTGAGTTAAAAACGTTCGCTCTGAAAGATTTCTATTTTCACGATTTTTCAAAAATAGCAGATCTACAAGCTCGTAGTGCTGCACTATGAGCTTGTAGATCTTCTATTTTTCAGTAGCTAAAGTATAACATAATGCATAACACACCAAGATGGGTGCCCGTGCAGAATGGGTTAAAAAAACAAAAAGGACGCAGAATGGAGTTCTCTTGTTGTGGCATGTATGACAAAGAACAGTAATTATCTGGAAGGACTTTCTGCTGTGTTGACACTAAACTTTAAATCTTGACACACATAATGAATAAGGCATGCTGATTCTCCCTTGGTGACAAAATGAGCTTTCCCGTAGCTGAGCAAATAAAAAACAACAGTGTTTAAATGTAATGGTGTACAACACAATGAACGCATAGCAGCCAGTGTTGGAAATCAATAATTGGGCTATGTGGTGTCTTTTTTCAGTGACTACACTGCAGAGTGGCTGTGGCTCAAGGAGGTAGAGCAGGTCGTCCAGCCATCCATGGGTCGGCGGTTCGAATCCCGGCTCCTCCTCCTGTCCACCATGTCGAAGTGTCATTGGGCAAAGACACTGAACCCAACCGCGCCTCGGAAACCACGACCGGATTAAGGTTGGTGAGGGTTCCGTTGTTGTGGTACACGCCACGTTATGGTACAGGATGTTGGCTTGTAGATCTGTGCTTTTTAACCCATTCTGAACGGGAACCCATTTTGGTGTTAGCATCATGTCATGCTTTAGCTATTGAAAAATAGCAGATCTACAAGCTCATAGCGCGCCACCGAGTGGCGCGCTACGAGCTTGTAGGTCTGCTATTTTTGAAAAATCAAAGAACGACTGACATTTTTTAGAATCTGATCTCGGGTCAGAATGGGTTTAATCAGACCAGTGTGTGTCCAGTGGAAACCTCGTATGAATCTGATCTCAGGTCAGAATGGGTTAAGCATGCACCACCGCATAAAGTTATGATGCAGAATGCAGATACAAGCGCTGTTTCAGATACCAGCTGTGTTCTTCTCTCTCCAAGTATGATGTAAAATATAAGCCTAAACAGAACGTTGTTTTTGCGCCATGCATTAGATAACTCTCTAGTCATCTGTGTTCTTATGTGAGCCGGGCACAGTGTGTATAATATGCCTGTGTGAGAGAGAGAGAGAGAGAGAGAGAGAGTTGTTTCAACTCGTGTCCTTTTTTTTTTGCCAGAATCTGCCATAAATAATAGCGTTCTCCTATAAAAAAATCTAGCGGGTGGAGGGAGGTTGGCCAGACTGGGTTCACTGTGTGTGTGTGTGTGTGTGTGTGTGTGTGTGTGTGTGTGTGTGTGTGTATATATGCCATTCTGAAAAATGTCATATTCAGAAGATCAATTTGACCTGTATGACCATTGACCACGTCATTTGTTCACATTTCTGGTTCGCTTTACAAAGTCCTGTGTGAACGCTAAATGGACTAAAATCTAAATTTGCAACAATTTAAACATTTGGTCCCTGACCCGGACTTTCTACTATTAGAGCGAACTTTGGGCGTGAAAGCGCCCATAATTGGAAAAAGCCTGAACGAACCGCTTCTTAACCCATTCTGGGCGGGCACCCATTTTGGTGTTAGCACTATGTTATGCTTTAGCTATTGAAAAATAGCAGATCTACAAGCTCATAGCGCGCCACCGAGTGGCGCGCTATGAGCTTGTAGGTCTGCTATTTTTGAAAAATCGAAGAACGACTGACATTTTCTAGAATCTGATCTAAGGTCAGAATGGGTTCATCAGACCAGTGTGTGTCCGGTGGAAACCTCGTATGAATCTGATCTCAGGTCAGAATGGGTTAACAATGAACCATGGCCTTGATTGATATCTCCCAGTCAGGCTTTCGGCCACACCCACAGTGCTCTTGTCAAAGTTTCCAATGACATCCTCTTAAATACCATGCAGCCTCGTAAACCGCAGCCGTTTTCTTAAATACAACATTTGACAAGTGTGTGTGTGTGTGTGTGTGCGCGCGCTCGCAAATCTTTTTAAGTGCGTTTATAGCAAGGGCCTTTCATTATTTTGGGGAAATGAGTCATCACGTTAATGCATTGTAAATCTACTTTCTACCACCGACAACCATACATATTGATGAGCAAAGTGTTCCTTTAACCCATTCTGACCTGAGATCAGATTCATACGAGGTTTTCCACTGGACACACACTGGTCTGATGAACCCATTCTGACCTGAGATCAGATTCTAAAAATGTCAGTCGCTCTTCGATTTTTAAATAGCTAAAGCATAACATGATGCTAACACCAAAAGGGGTTCCCGGTCAGAATGGGTTAATGCACTCACTGTCCTTAATTAAAATACCACATGTGGCTGAAGTGGGATAGCTCCAAATGAACAAGTTGTAAAAAAAAAGACATTTATAAACAGTGATTCAAGTCCGAAGATATCTCTAAAAGTTTAACTTGACATGAAGTCTGTAAGTTAAAGCATAATATATAAGATCGGAGAATTACTCCTTTTTAATAGATGGCATTGATTTAGCTCACTTGACCATCCCTGCATTTGAAGAAAGCTCCTTCCCAAGTCTTCAGAACCCTCATGTCAAAAGGCACCACCATCGCCTCTATATAGTCTTCAAGATGGACCTATATATCAGGCCCACCTGGAAGACTTTCAAGTCTTCAAGAGCACTGAGCAAAAACTTCATCTGAGCATCATCTCGCCTCGTGGCGTTGAAATATTTATGATGTATAGCTGTAGGGGTTGTACGCCTCAAAAGTGATCGATGCAACGTCAAAAATCAATGCTCAAAGACTCACACGGCTGGCCAATAGAATTAGAAATGCATGGGGAAGATTCTGTGCTTGTTTCTTTGCATCAAAACTCAAATTCTGAGCGTATATATATATACAGCCTACTGTACATTGAGCATTGACAGTACAGTGTCAAATGTTATATTTGCGGGCATGGGCAGAGCTTCCCCCCCCCTGATCCTGACCTGAAGGAAGTTCTGCGAAGATGAAAGTGTTTTATTCTCTTCGCAGCTCCGCTTTCTGAACCGTTCGACCTCACCTCATGGCCTATACTGTTGTTTGTTGTACAGTATACACTGCTGCTGGACCAGTGTTTTTATCTCGGTATAATTTTTTACCCCAGACAGGCGCGCAGATAGGGGGGGTACAGTATGTCCAATACTGTTTCTTTTGTATTATTTAAAAAAATCACACCTCATCGACAAACTGAACAAAGCTGTGCATATAGGTATTAGGTGCGGGGCTGGCACCCCTCAAAAAAACGTTTTAAAAGACCGGCTATATTATCAGTATATACTTTTGTGCGACAGCACTCTCGCATGATGAAGTATATATATATAGGGCATTGATTATTCATAAAATGTATGCATGAACGGAACGTTTCTGGCCGACCACAGCACGACTGTACACGGACTATAGTGGTGCAGTAGCGTAATAGAAAAACGACACTTTATGATCAACACATCAACAACACTGACCCCTGGCTGGCAGAGAAGGACCTGCTGCCAATGCCCAACCCCCTAAACATCACGTCCACGTCGAGCCGTCTAGCCCAGTGGTTCTCAAAGTGGGGTCCCCCCCCCCCCCAGGTGTCCTTCATGGTGAGGGTGGGGATACAACCAAATTAGATAACAACATTATACAATCATTTTAACCCCTCAGCCCTTTATCCATAATTATTTATACGTTCGTTGGCTGTTCAAAAATAGCAGATGTAGGCCTACAAGCTCGCAGTGTGTAGTTCTCAAAACGTTTTGAGAACTACTACTGGTCTATAGCTGTCAATAGATCAGTGTTGCGACAGTTTGTGGCTGAAAATGGATTGTAGAATGTGTGGTTTATTTATAGCTATTAGCTAAGCAACTTGGTGCTGTGCCATTGGTGCTGATCAAGCCAGTGGCTTCTGCACGGGTCGACCCATATCCCAGCCAATGGGCAGCAGAACGCATTGAAGGAAGGCTATATAGCTCTCAATGGCATTTGACCGCAGTGTGATCAGGAACCATTGTTTGGAGAGCACAAACCGAGGAGAGCGAAGGATTGAGACAGAGGATTTGATGAGAGGCGTGCGTGCGTGTGTGTGTGTGTGTGTGTGCGTGCATGAGGTAGAGTAGATACAGGAAAGAAACCAACCCATATCGATCATACCACGCCAGCAACATTCGTTTTCTTTGTGATGGTTGCAGTACAGTGCACTGAGCTCATGTAGTGAGTTGTGTGCCATATATATATATATATATCTGAGTCAAACGTGAGTTACTTTGCAGACAGCCCAGCAGCAAACACCCAGAGACAGATGGAGTGAGGCAGAGGGAAAGAGGAGAGGATTTGATTAGATTTCTCAAGACCGCTTTATTATATATATTTCTAGAGCCACTATTTGCAGTGCAAGACAGTCAAAAGATTATCTAACCACATATAGTATTAGCCATTTAAAAAGAAAGCAATTTGTCAGGTGCTGACAATAGTGACTGTGCAAGTGTGTGTATAGTGCCTCATCTACACCACACCTGTACAAACCCTACAATCTCCCTCCACCTAGCCTCGGTCGCAGGCTTACTTATCTGCGAAAATAAAAGCCTGGTCACAACGTAAGGGCAGAGAAGCTATCGGCGGATGTATCCTCCGGGAAACATCTGTCAGATGTATTCTTTGTATATACGTTTTTCGGAAAACCGACGGAAAAACGCAACTAAAAATCCGAAAAGGCGTCCAGTGTGCAGGGACCTAAACACTGGCACACAGAGCACAGATATAGGGTTGGAACTTGACTTTGCATCTTTGGGCTTGTTCTTCTGTAAAGTTGCTTGTAAATATTGGTAGTTGCGTTTTTTTGGGCTTGTCCCCTAATCAAGGTCATGATGAGCACATGGGGAATTTACAACAGGCCGGAAAAAAAAACGGTTCTGGATGTGGAATCCTATATTGACAATACATTTTAAATTCCTTGAAAAACACTCCCGATTCTCGTGTGAGTCTCCCTATATCTTTATGTTTTTATGTATGTAATTTAGTTTTCTGTGCTATGTCAAATGTGTGTATACTGTATGACTGTGTTGCATACAAGGCCGCTGGGTCGCAAAACACATTTCAGTGCAAGCTGACAATAATGTACTAGTATATCATATCATATTTAAGCCTTACTTCCACCATATTCCTGATTGATAATTTCCTCTGTTAATTTCCTGATTTCACTCCATGCTGATTTCATTTCACCTCGCCTTACAGTACATGTGTCACTTGTTGTTGGCGCGCGCACACACACGCACACACACACACACACACACACACACACACACTCACACTCATATTTCGTATGACTTTATTTCATCGTGAGCTACACAGTGTGAACTTAAGGGCAGATTCCCACTGCGGTCCGTCTGATTCAAACTGTTCTCAAACGATTGCCTTTACGGACGGTCCCCGGCGCTATGGCCCCTGATTCACATTGACCTTGATTCTTCTTCCACACCCGAATACACTTCATTAAACTTACTTGTACTCCATATACTTTCACATTGCATCGATCCATATCCATAAGTAACACTTCAATCTGTCCCGAGACTATATATACATATATAACCTCCATACATGCAGGTTCCGGGAATGTTTGCTGGGCGATCTGCTCTGCACGGAACGATGCTGGAACGGCTGCAGCATTCACACACTTATAACCACAACATCTGCCAAGTGTGTGCACCCTATACATATAGTGTGAATCTGCCCAGTCATTTTTAATCTATCTTCATAATACTTTGTATTGATTCCATTCATTCGTATATACGTTTTACTGGTATAAGAGGTTATATTGAGGGTGTAGGCTATATAAGCCATTTTCCCCATGCAGTATAAACCTCCCTCTCGTCCCTATATAGTATAGCCTAATGTTGATATATGCTGGTGTTTGTGCTTTGCGGTGGGAGTTCTGTGCATGTTTGAAGTTACAGCATAGGTCATGTGTATACTGTAGGCCGTGGTCCACTGCTCTCACAGGCCCATTATTACCAGTGGTGGAAAAGTATAACTGTAAAAAGTATACGTTAACTCATTTTTGGCCTGAAATATACCTATTATGTTTCTATATCAGTGGTTCTCAATATTTCATGTCAAGGACCCCAACAATGTTATGTATAATCGGCCGCCGACCCCCATCTGAAGATAATGTTGTTCCGGGGACAACATCCTGTTATCTGCACGTTCTATTATAGGCAAATTCAAAGGAAACAAACAGCAGAGGGTGCTGTTTTTTCCTTTTTTTTTTGGCTAATGGTTTCCCAGATTGGGTCTGTTTTCACCTCCCGTATACCAGTCTTCTTGACTCTCTCATTCCTCCTCCCACTGTGAGCCCAACGCTTTTCCTTTCTCACTCTTTCTCTCTCTCTCTCTCTCTTAAAGCCAAAACGATATATATTTGTTTGACGACGGCCATTATTTTAGTTCTGTATTGGCAAAAAAAAAAAAATGCCTCTATTGCAATAGCATAGTATAGGTTGACAGGAAAGGGGGAGAGAGAGAGATGGGGAGTGACATGCATCAAAGGCCGTCTGGATCGGGAATCCAACTCCCTTAATTTTCTCCACCTACAGTACTTTGTCCCCCTCCTCCTCCTCCTCCTCCTCCTCCTCCTCTTCCTCCTCCTCCTTTATCTGTTCTATCCCTCCATCATCTCTCTCTCTCTCTCTCTCTCTCTCTCTCTCTCTCTCTCTCTCTCTCTCTCTCTCTCTCCCTTCCTCCCTCCCTGCTCTTCACCTTTTGATCTTTTCTTTAAAGGATGGTGTTGTTCCTGTTATTTTTGTGATAAATAAGACTGGCATGTAGTTAAGATCCTGTTTTTGACCTGTATTACCTGGGCAGTGCGCAATAAAGGACCCTTTAAAAATCTCTCTCTCTCTCTCTCTCTCTCTCTCTCTCTCTCTCTCTCTCTCTCTCTCTCTCTCTCACACCCCGTGATCCAAACTCAATCTCCAACACCCTCTTCTCGACACCCCCTGCTGTGACTCAAGCTCAAGCTTTCCATCTCTCTCTCTCTCTCTCTCTCTCTCTCTCTCTCTCTCTCTCTCTCACCCTGCACCTGATCCAACCCTCAATCTCCACCACCCTGTTCTTGACACCCCCCGACTGTGACTCAAGCTTTCCATCTCTCTCTCTCTCTCTCTCTCTCTCTCTCTCTCTCTCTCTCTCTCTCTCTCTCTCCTCCAGCGGGCCTTATCCTCTTCTGGTCCGCCTCTTTCGTTCCATGTCAGTCCTTTAACCCCCACCTCCCCCCACACACCCCTCCATCCACTCAACCAACCCCCTTCTCTCCTGCTCTCTCTCTCTCTCTCTCTCTCTCCCTCTCCCTCTCCCTCTCTCTCTCTCTCTCTCTCTCCCCCCTCTCTCTCGTACTGTGGATAAATATGAAAAATGGGCTTGCGTCGTGTGTGCAGATAAATAACGTGTACCATATACGATGACCTACACACGCACGCACACACACGCACACACACACACACACGCGCGCACACTGCAGCTGCTGCAGCATGCGTGTCCTCTGTTGCATCGTGCGAACGTGCGAGTCACCTGCAGCCCGCAGCCTGCGAGCACGACGTTGCAGTGGTGTAAAGATAACTGATGCGTACATTTTACTCACGTATATACTTTTCTGAAAAACGCATTCCGTGGTGTTGCAGCGGTTGGTGCAGCTGCTCAAACTGTTTCATGTTTTCAAGGACCCCCACAGTATTATCTGTATATTTGTGCCCCCCCCCCCCCTGAAAATATGTTGTTCAAGGACCCCCACAGTATTATCTGTATATTTGTGCCCCCCCCCCCCCCCTGAAAATATGTTGTTCAAGGACCCCCACAGTATTATCTGTATATTTGTGCCCCCCCCCCCCCCCCTGAAAATATGTTGTTCCAGGGACCCCCCCCCCACCACCACCAACCCCAGAAGCAAATAGTTGAGTTAAAATCGTTTGTTGTGAAATCAGTTTATATAGTTTTCATGCACTACTGCGTGTTATCTGGAACAAGCTGCCAGACAGACAACTGCAGCCGGTCTGCTGCCAATCTTAAACCTTTCATCGTGTCGTTTCTTTCTCTCTCTCTCTCTCTCTCTCTCTCTCTCTGCAACTGTAATAGTATTATTTGTTGTTTTTGTCTGTGTATCTGCCCCGATTCCTTTTGGTCTGAGTTTTGGTCTTCTAGAGTCTAGACGACTAGAGACTATTAGTCGCCTGGACCTCCGATTGCTGCTTATCCTCCACATATACTTCTTTTTGTTTTTCCATCCTGTTCCCATAATGTCATTTTATAATTGTGTTTCCTTTTGCTCGAGGCTTTGTGTGAAAAGACATTGATTTGCCTTGTTGTTGAAAACGCGAGGCACCAAAAACAACCAATTGCCTTGCCTTTGCAATCATGTGCTATATAACGCCTTCACACTAGGCCAGAATACATTTATAGGCCTACATTTTGAACATAGATCTTCCCTTTTGGGGCGTCCCTGTGGCTCAACATTGTTTCAGATTGGGGTCCATATAGACTCCTTGTATCAGACCACGTCACCCTGATAAGAAGCAGTATAGCGCTGTGCAGGCTGGCACCACATGGACCCTCTGCACCGCTCATATCTTAACCCATTCTGAACGGGAACCCATTTTGGTATTATAGCATCATGTTATGCTTTAGCTATTGAAAAATAGCAGACCTACAAGCTCACGAGCTTGTAGGTCTGCTATTTTTTTGAAAAATCGAAGAGCGACTGACATTTTTAGAATCTGATCTCGGGTCAGAATGGGTTAATCAGACCAGTGTGTGTGTGTCCGGTGGAAACCTCGTATGAATCTGATCTCAGGTCAGAATGGGTTAATGCAATGGAAAAGTGGTCACTGCGCTCGGATCCGCTCGTAATTCCGGCAGAGCATTATATAGTCCGACAAGTGGCTTTGTATGTGTGGTTTTGATTGATTGATTGCTTGCACCGCCAGAGCAGCTCGTGCTCGCGCAGCTGCAGCCCATCAAGCCTAATTTGTACACCGTCTTATGCGAAGGTGCCGCGCGCAGAGAACGGCCGCGAATAGCAGTCCCCTATAGCTCACCATGGTCGCATTCCGCGCCGTATATACGTATAGTGCGTGGAAGGAACACCATATTCCACCCAGTTCCGCGTTCCCCTCCGTCAGGCGCCCCGGCTGGCCAGGGGGAGGCGGTATAGAGACCAGGATAGAGAGTTTATATACCTATACCCCTAGAGCAGTGGTTGCCAAAGTGGGCTCCGGGGGACCCCCAGGGGTCCTTGGGGGGGGGAGTTCCAGAGGGTCCCCATGCAGCTAAATGACAGTTTGGAACCAAATGGACCCTTATGGGTCTTTAACTCTGAGAGCGTATACAAATGGATCCAAATATTTGGTTCCATTTGTATATACACTCTCAGAGTTAAATTAACATTGATTGTACAATATAAATGGGGGGGTCCCTGAGATATAGACATGCCAATAAATGTAGACTATTATGCATGTCAAACTGGGGGTGCTTGATTAATTAAAACGGGTTGAGAATCACTGCTATAGAGCTGTCGAAAATCTTCTCTCACGGGGGTCCCTGCATGGCGTTATCTCTTCAAATGGCGGTCCGCGGGGGGGCTAATTATAGTGTCAATTTGGGGGTCCTTGACGTGAAAAGGTATATATACGGGCGCGGACGGAGGAGAGAACACGCCCGCGGGTGCCACACCGCCATGACGCACCCACCGTGCCCATGCAGCGGGAATCGAACACGGGACCTTCTATATGACAGCTGTGCCACCGTGCCCCCTGAAAGAAGCGTTTCAAAGCACTCTCTTGTCCTGTGCTGGGGGCGAGGAGAAAGGGGGCAGTGAGTTGTGTATGACAACCTCTTTGTATACTGCATTATGTGACACATCATTCAGGTTAGAATAATAGGGGGTGCCAGGAGGTCCCTCTTTAACGGTCACACGTACTATACCGTCACTGTCGGCCATGAAACTTCGTATCTCCGACATTCTTTGTGTTTTTTTTCCCCCCGCGTCACTTGCAGTATATGGTGGAAAACGTACTTGTTTTACTTATACGGTAAAAAGTATTAATATCAATACTGCAATGTAGAAATACTCTGTTACATTTTTTAAGTCCGGAATTGAGATGTACTTTTAGTTGAGGGTACACACAATAATTGGCATCAAAATGTAGCCTATATACTTAACCCATTCTGGGCGGGCACCCATTTTGGTGTTAGCACTATGTTATGCTTTAGCTATTGAAATATAGCAGATCTACAAGCTCGTAGCGCGCCACCGAGTGGCGCGCTACGAGCTTGTAGGTCTGCTATTTTTGAAAAATCCGAAGAACGACTGACATTTTTTAGAATCTGATCTCAGGTCAGAATGGGGTTAATCAGACCAGTGTGTGTCCAGTGGAAACCTCGTATGAATCTGATCTCAGGTCAGAATGGGTTAAAGTATGCCGAAAGTAGAAAGCGCTCATCATTCAGAATGTTCCATTTCACACGTTTTCAACGCCGATCTACAAGTTCACAATGCGTCGCATCGCGATGCATTGTGAACTTGTAGATCGGGTATTTTCAAATGGCTTGAAATTTATAATAGGGCCGAAGTGGTGAATGTGTATGTTTTGTATAGCCTATTCATGATCAAAATCTACAAAGTAACTAAGTTTTCAAACAAATAGTAGTAGTATAGGAGTAGAAGTAAAAGTATTAGGAATTGGAAATACTCAAGTACTTCGAAATTGTACTTGTACTTAAGTACAGTAGTTAAGTAAATGTATACTATAACGTTACATTCCACCACTGGTCATTTTTTGTGTGTCAAGTGAAATAAGTGAAAAATAGCAGATCTACAAGCTCACATTCCGCCGCGAAGCGACGCATTGTGAGCTTGTAGATCTGCTGCTGTTCCCTGAAAAGCAACGGGCATATATAGAAGGTCACCGACTTGGCGACGTGATGGTAGAGACAAACGATGTCAAACACCTGTTGTGGCCACTTCCCCACTGACACACGTGTCCTTTAACCCATTCTGACCTGAGATCAGATTCATACGAGGTTTTCACTGGACACACAATGGTCTGATTAACCCATTCTGACCTGAGATCAGATTCTAAAAATGTCAGTCGTTCTTTGATTTTTTTCAAAAATAGCAGACCTACAAGCTCGTAGCGCGCCACTCGGTGGCGCGCTACGAGCTTGTAGGTCTGCTATTTTTCAATAGCTAAAGCATGACATGATGCTAACACCAAAACGGGTTCCCGGTCAGAATGGGTTAATGCACACACACACTCGCACACACACACACACGCACGGCACGCACGGCATGCACGCACACACGCAAGCAAGCACGCGCGCGCGCGCTGGCATCATGGCATTTAACCCATTCTGAACGGGAACCCGTTTGGGTGCTAGCATCATGTTATGCTTTAGCTATTGAAAAACAGCAGATCTACAAGCTCATAGCGCGCCACCGAGTGGCGCGCTACGAGCTTGTATAGGTCTGCTATTTTTTGAAAAATCGAAGAGCGACTGACATTTTTTTAGAATCTGATCTCAGGTCAGAATGGGTTATAATCAGACCAGTGTGTGTGTCCCCAGTGGAAACCTCGTATAATGAATCTGATCTCAGGTCAGAATGGGTTAACATTCATCGGCGGCAGACGGGGCCAGACAGGTGCTGTCATGAATCTAAACGGGTCTATCGCCCCCCTTATCGCTCCTCCTCCCACGCCTGCACACATTTCTATGCGCGTGCCGTCTAATCCGTCCATGCATACGCTGTAAGTGCATGCATACATGTATACCTGAGTGTCTCCCCGCGGTGTGTGTGTGTGTGTGTGTCGTGTGTCGTGTGTGTGTGTGTGTGTGCACGTGTTGCGACGGCATAAATCACTGTGGCGCTGCACGGGAGCATAGAGCTGCTCTCTCCATCTGTCTCTGTCTGCCGTGGTGAGCTATATACTGTATTTTACAACCCTGATAGGGGGGGGGGGGGGGGGGGGGGGGGGGGGGAGGGAGGGAGGACACTATAGTGCTGCAAAGTAACTATAAGTATAGCCTGCAACGTTATAGGTATAACGACGTGCATTCAGTGGTGCAAAGTAACTATAAGTATAGCCTATACATTAAGTAACGGCGTGCGTTCTGTGGTGCAAAGTAACTCACTATAAAGCAGTGGTCCCCTGCAACGTTTTATGTCAAGGACATTAAACGTTTGAAAATATGTGCCAAGGACCCCCATATATAAGAGAATATTTTACGGCTCTAGCATTGATTTTCAGCCATTTTAATTTCAGGGACGGGAACCCCCCCCTCCCCCCCCCTCCCCGGTTTGAACTGAATTTAGGCTAGGATAGGTCCCCCATTTCTATCTCTGGGACCCCCAATGCATATTGTAAAATCACAGTCAATTTGACTCTGAGAGTGTACAAATGGAACCAAATGGATCCATTTGGGTTCCATTTGTACACTCTCTGAGTTACAGACCCACCATTTGATTCCATTTGCACACTCTCTGAGTTACAGACCCATAAGGGTCCATTTGGTTCCATTTGTACACTCTCTGAGTTACAGACGACCCATAAGGGTCCATTTGGTTCCATTTGTACACTCTCTGAGTTACAGACCCACCATTTGATTCCATTTGCACACTCTCTGAGTTACAGACCCATAAGGGTCCATGTGGTTCCATTTTTACACTCTCTGAGTTACAGACCCATAAGGGTCCATTTGGTTCCATTTGCACACTCTCTGAGTTACAGACCCATGAGGGTCCATTTGGTTCCATTTGTAAACTCTCTGAGTTACAGACCCATAAGGGTCCATTTGGTTCCATTTGCACACTCTCTGAGTTACAGACCCACCATTTGATTCCATTTGTACACTCTCTGAGTTACAGACCCATAGGGGTCCATTTGGTTCCATTTGCACACTCTCTGAGTTACAGACCCATAAGGGTCCATTTGATTCCAAACTATCATTAAGCTGCATAGGGACCCCCTGGAACCCCCTCAAGGACCCCTGGGGGTCCACTTTGGGAACCACTGTAACTAAAGTAAAGGACGACTATGGCCATGTTCCACTCCATCTTCAGATAACTGGTCCTCACTATTGAACTGATGATAATTTGGTAAAAGAAAATGGGTCTTCCTCTTGGTCTGTGTCTGCGGAATCGATGGGAGAATCCAAACTGCGGGATTTTATTCCTGGAAAGTTAGCATGCTTCTAATGAGAGCCATTGTTCTGGTTTAACACGCCTGATGATGATGTCACTGGTAGGCGGGTTTCTGAACTGTCCACAGACCACAGCCCTATAGGACTAAGTTCCTATAGCTAGGATTACCAAATGTCTAGATAATATGGCCTCAGCATTAGTTCTCTTTGATTACACTTGCCTAACCTGGTACGGTACAGTACAGCAGCTTATCTAAAAATACCAAAGATAAACTACAGACGTCACAAACTAAACTAATGAGGGTATAGTCCTTTATCTCTCCCCAAGAACCCACATTGGGCGCTAACCATTTTATAGAATTAAATTGGCTCCCAGTGGAAGGCAGAATGCAACCGAGACTCATTATGGTCTCTAAACTTTTAAAAGAACAATGCCCATAATATTTTAAAAGTTACTTCCTGTGTGTCAGTTCCATGGTTTGAACACAAGGGCTATAGTGTAGCTGATATTAAACCACCAAACCTGAGACATAAGGTAGGTAGAAGCTCATTTACTAGGATTGGAACAAAATCCCATGGGAAATTAAATTTGCCCAGTCTTTGAACATTACTTTTTTTTTTTTAAGTGGCTGATGGGCAAGTTAGTATATCTAATATCTATTTGTCTTTTGTTTATTGATCTATGATGGCCTGTTGTGAAAGTCATTAGTTTTGTAATGTTAGTACACATCTTCTTCTTATCATAATATGCTGTAACTATTTGTTTATTTGGATCACAATGGAATTAAGTCATTTTTGTGCAATCCTGATCATTCTGTACTGCTCTTTTATGAATTGTATTTTAGGCTTAGGTTTGGCCACTGTCTTACTGAGGTTAAGTTTAGGAATAGGCTTAGGTTTGGCCACTGTCTTACTGAGGTTAAGTTTAGGAATAGGCTTTGGTTTGGCCACTGTCTTACTGAGGTTCAGTTTAGGAATAGGCTTAGGTTTGGCCACTGTCTTACTGAGGTTCAGTTTAGGAATAGGCTTAGGTTTGGCCACTGTCTTACTGAGGTTAAGTTTAGGAATAGGCTTAGGTTTGGCCACTGTCTTACTGAGGTTAAGTTTAGGAATAGGCTTAGGTTTGGCCACTGTCTTACTGAGGTTAAGTTTAGGAATAGGCTTAGGTTTGGCCACTGTCTTACTGAGGTTAAGTTTAGGAATAGGCTTAGGTTTGGCCACTGTCTTACTGAGGTTAAGTTTAGGAATAGGCTTAGGTTTTGCCACTGTCTTACTGAGGTTAGGGTTAGGAATAAGGTTATAGGTTAACAGTTTTAGGCACAGTTTACTGAGGTTATCTTTAGGAATACAAGGCTGAGACCGTTCCAAGTCCAACGCTCCCACCCCCGAGGCGACTGCAGTGTTTGGAGGCGAGTGTCCTGCAGGTATTCCTTCAAGTGGTTAATGTAAAGTTAAATAACCACAGTAATTCAGACAACAACATTATTATTACTATTCAGTAGACTAATAGCGTACATTAACGAAAACCCTCACAGGCATAATGGACCCCATACAGCTAATGTGTGTCTATTAATAACTACTACGTCCTTGATTAGCACTCTATGTTCTAGAGTATACCTGCAGCTCATTAAAGCCTGTGATTCTCTCTGGATAATAATGTGTTGACAATCACCTTCAGCCTGTGTAGGGCATGTCTCTACAGGGAAATGTCCCCCCCCCCCCCCCAAAAAAAAAAACATTTAACGCTAAACTAATTTCAACACATTTCAAAATGTTTCAACAGAGTTATCAGAGTTATAGTACAGTGCTTGGCCCGCCAAACGTTTGTGTGATTAGCCGACTATACTGCAGATAGTGTAGTGACATTTTCCACTCACTCAAAAGTTCTACATCTCCATCCTTACAGATGCCTGTGTGTACATTGTCAGAATGTCTCCACCATGTCCATGATCGGTGAGTGCTTTACTTGATATATCGCGCGCACAAAAGTGCACACCGAGATGCTCATGATGTGTCCTTTCCCCACTGTAGTATACTCTGTACTGTCACTGTGGCATAGCTGTGAAATGCAGTCTGCGTCTGAACAGAATAGTGTACAGAAAGAGTGTCAGTTATACCTGTACGTTTGTGAGAAAAGAACGATCGTATAACTGGCAGCTATATACACACATGAAGCATGTCTTCGACCAAGAGATGAGAGTGAAAACTATACAGTACTGCGCGCACCGCACGCACGCACGCACGCGCACACGTTTGTATTACTATAGCTGTTGTGAGGGCATCAACATTTCAGCTATTCTCAGCACTCCACACTATAACCGTCAGGCATAACTCCAAACCCTAACCTCTAAAATGTTGAATAGCTCATCCCCGAATCTTTTAACCAAGCCTATAACTCTAAAAAAAGAAGATCTGTAAAAGCCATAAAGCAGCCATTTATCTCTAGTCAGGAGCATACAGGGCCTCACAATATTGTATATCTCCAGTGGTGTAAACTAAGTACATTTAGTAAGTACATTTGCTTAAGTACTGTTATTAAGTGACATTTTGACTTGACTTTACTTTACTTGAGTATTTCCAATACTCCAATACTTTTACTTCTATACTCCGCTATCTCGGAGGCAAATATTAGACTTTTACTCCACTACATTTATTTGAAAACGTTAGTTATACTACAGTTACTTTGATTATTATGACAAAACATACATTAACCACTTCAGCCCTATATGCCATTTGAAAATAGCAGATCTACAGGCTCGCAATGCGTCGCGATGCGACACATTGCGAGCCTGTAGATCTGCTATTTCCAATACATTTGAAAACTTGGGACATTCTGCATATAGTGAGTACTTTAAGTACATTTTGATCGATGCCAATACTTTTACTTGTAGTTCTATACATTGCGTAATTGATACTTCTTTTTTAAAGATTCGTTTTTTGGCTTTTGTACCTTTTTATTGATATAGTTCCAGTGAAGACGGACAGGACAGAGGGAGGGAGAGACGTGCATGCAGCAAAGGGTCGTCATGAACGGGACTCGAACACGCGACGCGAGTAAAACAATATTGAGTATAGTTTTTCCACCACTGTTGGCCTTGGGCCTCACTCACACCTTTCGATCATAGCATACAACGTCGATGCATGCTACTGTAGATGTAAGCAAGATGTAAGTGTCATGGCCGCCCCAATGCATTTCCAATGGAAGTCACATGGTTTTATTACAACATTTTGGACTATACAAGCTGTTGTATGGCTTTCGGCTGTGTTTCGACTGCCCCCCCCCCGCCTCCCCCTCATACAACACAAATGTTGTGTCAAACCATGCAGGGGCGGGGCCTAGGGGGTGGCACAGGGGGGCACTGGCCCCCCTTGTAATCTGATTGGCCACCCCGTGTGCCCCCCCATTTCCATTGGCTCTGATTGTCGTCAATCATCGTCTGCTACACTTCGTTGCCCAATTTGCTTTTTGTAAGCGACTTCGTCATTCTGGGCTTGTGTTGTCTGTAACGTCGCTTGGGCTTGTTTTTCCATACCTGGTTGCTGGTTTCTCTCTCGAAATCTGGCAACACATTCATTTCAGATTTCAGACGAGACCGGCTATTTCAAAGTTTCTATCCCCGCAGCGTCGGAACCAGCTACTGTTTACGAGAGGTAAGATTGAACACTATATATAATATGTATACATTATTATGGATTGATTACATTGCAAGTATGTATTGAGTCATAACAATGTTTAGCAAACTAACGTTACTGTTCATGTGGTTCTATAATGTTGCCATGGTTAGCAGCATAGCATAGTATGGCTCAAACTCTGTGTTTACTAGTAGCATTAGCATAGCCCAATTCAGCCTGACTCAGTGAAAACAAAACCAACGGAGCCAGAGTTACTGTTTAACGTTAATTTAGTTCGGTTTGCAAGTGTTGGCTTGTGCGTGTGGGCAGTGGGCTAAGGCTTGGATCAAACCAACCAAACTACCGTTAATGTATGTGTAGCGTCTCTATTTCCTGGCATTGGTGTTTTTTTTGGGGGGGGTCTTGTTCTTAGTTGATTAAACATTAAACGTAGAGGGAAGTATAATTGTATCCACATAAATTGAAATTTGGCATAATAGATGATGGCTTTCATGCTTTGTATGTTCTCAAGGTAGACTTTGCTAACTAACTAACTAACTCTTTTTTTTTTTGGCCAGGTCTCAATGATGCACAAAAACAATGAAAAGAAAACAAGGAGACATTAAAGACTTCTTTAAGAAGAAGCAGACACTGCTTGACAGTCACAGTGACAGTGGCAGTGCTTGACAGTCACAGTGGCAGCTGCATATAAGACTGCTGAAAGCCAAGTTGAAACTGACAGCAAAAGTGAGGGTGAGCATTAGAGGGTGGATTTTATTGCTGCTTGTTCTGTGTTTGTTTGATTAACCTGTCTGGCTGTCAGTGTTTAGTTTACAGTTCATAACTGATGGAGAGGTTTTTTGTTTTATTGTGGAGATGTTTTTTATTTTTTTATTTGATTACATTCATTGTGGCTGTCAGTATTTACAGTACTGTTTGAAACTGATGTGGGGAGATTTTTGCTTAATTATTGTAAAGAGATGAATATGTTTAAGTTATTTATTTTTGTTTGATTACATTCAAATTCAGTATTTACAGTTTGAAACTGAGAAGAAATGTTTACACTGAGAAGCAACTGTTAAGAGCACACTTAAGCAATAAATATCCATTTATAAAGTTATTTGACTTTTGTTTGATTACATTTCTTTAACATCAATGATTATAATACAAATTCAAGTCATTGCCATACTTTTTGAACAGGTTAAATAAATTGGTATGGGAATTCCAAGTCTGTATTGCAGGTAACAGTAAAACTGTCAAACCATCAAAACAAAGTTATTCTTCTACACTGTTATTCATTCTGTAATTAGTATCAATAGCAGTGATTATTATTAACCTTTTTCATATCGGGGACCTCTAATTTAGTTGACATTAGACCCGGTGAGATCTGCCTCTGAAAAACTTTTGCAGGTAGAACAGTCAGTGTTTCCCAAACTGGAAACCTGGGCACTAGGAAACCTGGGCACTAGGGTCATGTGGGTACATGGACAACTGCCCAGTTGTCCAGGTGCCAACATGTCCCTAGTGCCCAGTTGTCCTGGTGCCCACATGTCCCTAGTGCCCAGTTGTCCTGGTGGCTGGTGCCCACATGTCCCTAGTGCCCAGATGGTTTTGGTGCCCTGAAAATGCCCAGAAATGGTCAGAAAATGCAAAAAAATCTAATTATTTTTGCTGCGCTCGGATGCAAGGTCTGCCCCCCCACAGTAAGTGTTCGTACCCCCTGTGCCCCCCCACTGAAAATGAGCTGGAACCGCCCCTGAAACCATGTGACTCCCAATGGAAATGCATTGGGGCAAGATGTATCACACCCTTTGTATACAACAAACAAGCATATACATCAGTCTGTCGTAAAGGTGTGAGTGAGGCCCTACAGTGCAAGCACAAACGCACAGGTGCACTCTGAGCCGTACGGACGTACGGACGGACGGGGTGGGGGCAGCGTTAGCCCCCCACGCGTGCATGCTGACCTCCCACTGGAAGGGGTCGGTCATGCTCGGGGCGACTGTTAACCCGTTTTTGACCTGAGGCAGATAAAAAAAAACACAAAAAAAACCCCCACCTTCTAAATCCTGACCTAAGTTTTCTGGAAGAAAAAAATGTCAAATATGTATTAAAAAAAAGAAAAAGAAAAAAAGGATGTTGCTATATGTACTGTACAATACATAACTATACCCCAAAAGTGGTTCCCGGATTGAAAGGTCCACCACTGCAGAGAGCCCACTGCTTTTCCAAGGCCTTATCATGCAGGGCCTCTTGTGTAGGTCTCCATGGGTTAAAGCCTGCACTCCTCCTCACAAACAGCCCATGTCGCACAAAGATGTGCTTCTGGGCTGTGAGATTACTTCAAGCATGGCAATCTCTCCCTCCCTCTCTCTCTCTCTCTCTCTCTCTCTCTCTCCCCTCGCTTGGAAGCCTTTTTGGGGTGGCTTATAGAGAGGACCACGCTATGAAGCAGTGAGCGACGTGCACGCTCGCACGCACACACGCACATGCACAGTGCAGTGCACGGACGTTGTAAACCCCCGCAATTGGAAACTCAACCCAGCAAAGCATGGGACCGGTGCAACTTGATTGTGGGTCCTATCCCATCCAGCTCAGTCATTTGATGGGGATTATATGTTTGAGGCAGAGTGTGTGTGCGCGCGTGCGCGTGTGCGTGTGGCACACAAAGCTTATACGATTTGGTCGCTGTTGGGCAGGAACCGTGTACTTCTAAACCTGTTACTTTCCAGGGAAAAAAAATAACTGGTGTTCCATGCATGGGGATCCAATAGTACAGTAGTTAGATACTATACTGTATACAAGGCGTGCTCCTGTTAGTTCTTTTCATATTGAATATTTAGAAAACCAAGAAACCATCTTCGAAATGTTTCAGGAATAATTAGCAAAAACATTCGCGTTGCGAACGTAGATCGCTACACTTTTGTGTGCCACTCGAGTATACGACAAAGTATACGGTTAATAAATCGTGAAGAAAAAGCTTAAATATGGAGATACAGTATACAAGGATTTGTATAGCTTTGGAGGTTGCGGAGTCGAGAGAGAGAGACCCATGAGAACCTGCACTCTGCTGGGATTCAGAGCCTTGGGGTTGTGGCATAGTAACTATAGGATTACGAGCCTTAACCCATTCTGACCTGAGATCAGATTCATACCAGGTTTCCACTGGACACACACACTGGTCTGATGAACCCATTCTGACCTGAGATCAGATTCTAAAAATGTCGAAAGTTCTTCGATTTTTCAAAAATAGCAGACCTATACAAGCTCGTAGCGCGCCATTCGGTGGCGCGCTATGAGCTTGTAGGTCTGCTATTTTTCAATAGCTAAAGCACGACATGATGCTAACACCAACATGGGTTCCCGTTCAGAATGGGTTAATTGGGGCGTGCAGTAGTGACTAGGATTCAGAGCGTGGTACTCAAATTGAACACATGCGTCCATCTCAAGCGCCCCAGTAAGGGCTATATCCAACGTTGAAGATGCCACTACCTACTGGCGAAAAGTGGAATTGCAGCACTTTCATGGAGGTGGAACGGACGGACGTTCATGACGTCACGTGCGTCCGGGGTCCGGGGCTAAAGGCTATAGGCTAAACTTCCGCTCGTTCGAGCCATTGAGTTATAATTATACTTCCGGGTGCTTCAAAAACGCCACTGAGCAACTTGCACTGAAATGAATAGAGCGTCGCAGTCCCGCCCCCTTTTCAGAACGACGACGAGTGGCCCAGGGAATGATTCTCCGTTCATTTTCTCCATATAAGGCTTTTCAAAAAGTATTTATTTAACGACGGTTATACGCCGCGGACAAAGCACAACTCGGATCGTGACCATATCACGACAATAGTTACAATGTTTTATGGGGCGATCAAATAATTAGTAAGAAGAAAAACAAAACAAATAGTGTTGTGTATCCTGCCTTTATTTTCTTCTTTCAAATGATTTGACCGGCACAAAATATTGTGTTTGTTGTCGTGATTTGTCACGATCCGAGTTGGCTTTGTCTCTTTGAGCTCTCATCATGTACAGCAGGAGTTCTGCACTATGGTTTTGAACCAGTGTGTGTGTGTGTGTGTGTGTTGTACAGTACGCAAAGACACACTTTACAGTACAGAGAGCACCTGCAGGGACCTGGAGAGTTCTCTCTCTCTCTCTCTTTCTCTCTCGCTCTGTAATCTGTCTCTCTCTCGCTCTCCTCACTTCAATCCCCCTGTCTGAAATGTAAACCTTGGGTATAGCCTGCAGTACCACATCTGCATTCTGAAAACGCCTCTCTTTTATGTAATGTGTGTGTGTGTGTGTGTGTGTGTGTGTGTGTGTGTGTGTGTGCGAGATGGTTTCCGCAACATTGTCTGAATCGCGGGCCATAACTATAAACAACGTCCCGTTGATCGCGCTTTATACCGAATTCATTTCCCAGGCGACCCTCCCCACAGCAGCGCTTGTTTACATCCGGTTCACGTCTCAGGGGTCCCATGGGGGGGGGGGTTCTCCGAAATAAGGATCTTCACTAAAAAAAAAACACTGGCAGTGGCGGAATTGGAACGTAATCTATTCATATACCCGGCAGAATGTGTTGACGTGTGTAGTGTGCACTGCTTCCAGAACACGCTGTCGGCTTAGTGCTCACAATCATGATGTGGATGTGGAACGGATACGAAATAGTACTGATCTGATAGAGGCTATAGAGTGGAAGAATTGGGCTTGAACACTCACCTTGAGAGAGAGTGTGTGTGTATGTGTGTGTGTGTGTGTGTGTGTGTGTGTGTGTGTGTGTGTGTGTGTGTGTGGTAACAGCGACAAAACATGCACACACATGTAAATACAAGACAGAACCACATGACGGGTATTGGCACGTGTATAAGACTCAACACACTAAGGAGCGCATTCATCGACATGCATGGACACACACACACACATAACCATCTTCATGGACACTATACACACGCACAGAGCGGGTGTATTCACCAACACACTCTCACACATTGTGCACGCATATACCCAAGAGGTATACACACAAACACACACACACACACCACACGTGCAACAACCGATACGAACGAATGCATAAATCACCGAGCCGCGTGTGAGAGACATGCGTATGCGCGCGCCGTACATACACACGCACGCACACACACACAGCAAGGTCAGTCTAATCTGTGAGTGTATCCGTGGCCGTCCATTCCAGAGAGAGAGAGAGAGAGAGAGAGAGAGAGAGAGAGAGAGAGAGAGTACGGGATGAGGAGGATGCAGGGGGCTTGCTAATCCCTGCAGAACGCTGTTCCTTCGGTGTGTGTTTGACCTTGGAAGAGGTGGGATGGTAGCCCTTCCCTTTATACCTTCTCATTAACCCATTCTGAACGGGAACCCATTTTGGTGTTTAGCATCATGTTATGCTTTAGCTATTGAAAAATAGCAGATCTACAAGCTCATAGCGCGCCACCGAGTGGCGCGCTATGAGCTTGTAGGTCTCCCATTTTTTGAAAAATCGAAGAACGACTGACATTTTTTAGAATCTGATCTCAGGTCAGAATAGGTTAATCAGACCAGTGTATGTCCAGTGGAAACCTCGTATGAATCTGATCTCGGGTCAGAATGGGTTAACATGGATGAAGCGACGCACGACAAACACCTATACAGTATAAGAACAGCGGCAGCCTGTGTGTAAAGCCACACGAGAGCCGGTCGAAACGCATGCACGCACACAAACACACGTGTATACTATACATACACGGATGCGCGCACGCACCCTGCACGGTCCCGTGCACGCACGCACGCACCCACGCATTATGTATGGAGATGACGGCACAAGCAAAAAACACAAACAAGCGAGCGAGCGAGCGAGCACACGAGCAGGTGCAAACATGCAGACGTACATGCACACTCTTTGTTTCTCTCCATCTCTCTCTCTCTCTATAATCTCTCACAGCGACACACACGCGGACACAATCTCTCAAAAGTGCAGCCAGGCATGCAAAAAACGTCCAGCATCTATTTTTCTCTCTCTGAAACGCGGTGAGCTGTTATGTATTATAGCCAGGCATGGGTTGGACTGCACTCATGGGTCTGAGAGAGAGAGAGAGAGAGAGAGAGAGAGAGAAGGAAAGACGTGGTCTGTATGTGTTGGGAGCATGATGTGTGTTACGGCCCAGCCGCATTTTGTATTTGGTTATATTTTGAGATGAGTTGAAATGTGTTACTTGTGGCTTGTGTTATGTGGTTTTCCTTTTGTGTTTCTATAAAGGTATATAGTGACCGGTGAACGGAGGTGAATGCATTGCTGTGAGAATGGTGGAGAGTTGGGTCATGATGCAGGGTGTGGTGGTGATTGAGTGTGAAGTGGCTGATTGAAAGCAGCTGGTAGTATTGCAGATTGACAGGTCCAGACGGCCAGAGCCATAGAGTAAGACAGAGTTACCACCTCATGGCATGCGGGGCCAGTCTCTTCTACATAGACTTCTATTGGTTTGTCCCCGTTTGTCCCTTCAAAAGGGGACAACCAACTGGAACAACCAACGGAAGGCATTGGAGTACCTGAACCGCGTGACCGGGCTGTTTTCTGCCCCCTCAATGTCGTATAACTCTGTCTTACTCTATGGCTCTGGACATGTCCAGCCTCTGGCCCTGTCCCCCACTCCTGATTCGTCGACCTCGTCCACACCGTATACAGCCAGGATTGGCTGTGCTTCAGTGTCCTCGTGTATAAAGCCTCACTCTGCCTTGACCACAGGGGGGGAAGACGTTAATTGGTGCAGGAACCCCTTTTGGTGTTTGAAGCAAATTATGTTATACTTTAGCTATTGAAAAATAGCGGGGATTGACAGCTGAAAGGCAGCAGAGAGTCAAGCACCCTGTCCCAACACCATGTAGTCTTTGCATTTTAGTTAATAGGCTGTGTTTGATTAAGTTGGGTCCTTATAGTTATTTTGTCACTTTATAGTTTGTCCTTTGATCACATTTTGTAGAACATTGTCACATGAGCGTAGTGGGGGTGAAGGGTTATTTTCTTCTTTAGACCCCTAGACAAAGGGGTCGTAACGTAACACTCCAGCGTCTTTTGTTTTCTCTGTCGTTATTATAACGCGGTGAGCTGTATATAGGCAAGGTTGGCGTGTGCGCGTGCGCGCGTGCGTGCGCGTGTGCGTGCGCTTATTCTATGTGACAAGTTGTTCTGGAAAGCAGCTCTGTCCTTACCTGGCAATGGCTTTTGTATACACTCAAGCACACATGCATGTATGTATACGCGCATGCACGCTCATTCACACATGCATGTACAGTAATATGCACGCTCATTCACACATGCATGTACAGTAATATGCACGCTCATTCACACATGCGTGTGCTGCATGTGAACGTATGCGTCCCGTGGGAGCGTCTATATGTCGCACAGATACCCGTCTTCATGGTTTAATCTCTAGAGCATTGACCTTGACCTTCCCACAAAGGGGACAAGGAGCAGCCGTTTGGTTCAAACAGGTTGTATATAGCTGTGTAGTGATGACAAAATCACCTAAAAGTATAGTGCATTGAGAAGCGACTGCACGGGAACTAAAAAAAAAAACAATGGATGGAACGATGAAGGTGACGGTTGTGTATTTTCGGGCCAGTCATCTACGGCACTTCGTGCACCAACTTGGCCTACATGTGACTATACGTACGTCACACGTAGGCCCCGCTAAACCTATATACAAGTGCTGATCCACACAGTATGCATTCCTTCGAGTCATTCATTCAAGGTATTCCAGCACTGCGTTCTTTTACAGGGAGAGAAACCTATAAACTATACTGTGTGAAATGCTTCGTTGGACGGTGCACCTAAAAGGGCTTCCAGAGACACCGTATGATGCTGCTGTATAGCAGTGGACCACAAAGTGTATACTGCTTTAGAGGAGACTTTATGGAGTCCGAGTGTCGGACTTCAACACAGAAACTTTATGCTGGACCGAGTTGCTCCCAGAGACACCCGGAAGTAGACAACGCCCCCTTGAGGTTCACCACATGGGCTCCACCCGCACAGCTGTGCTGATTGACCCTTGCATCTACATCTGGGGGGGGGGAGTTACAGTTACTGACACGCGGAACTACGACTACAGCAATGTGCTTCATGCATTTGATGTCGACGACAATAGAATGATCACTCAAAAGGTTTCTGGGACTGTTCCAGAGGGGAGGCGCGGCCACTCAGCCTGTGTTGTTGGGAAGGTCATGTTTATCCATGGAGGATGGACTGGTTATGGGTCCGCTAATGACATCTACAAGTTGGACACCACCACAATGATCCTGACTTTAATTAACATCAGAGGAATATCTCCACCTGCTACGTCATATCACTCTGCCACCATCATCGGGACAAAGATGTTTGTATTTATGGGCCATAGGTCTGACTATACGGCACACACAACACCATCAGAGTGTTTGACACAGAGACCAACCACTGCATGAACACTTCTTTTGCACAGTTTCTCCTAGGACGATGCTATACGGTCATTCAGCCTTTTCCTACAATGGAGAGCTCTACATATTTGTTGGCTGGAACTATATGACTATAACTTGTGGAAATTCAGTCCAGTGACATTCACCTGGAATAAGGTTGAGTCCAAAGGGAATGTTCCATGTTTAATCATTTCTAACATCACATGGGATCACATGCCGGTATTCTGTTGCACGGTGGGAGATCGTATCGTCTTCTTTGGAGGACGTAGATCATACAAAACGGTCAATTATGACCTGCATGTCTTAGACTTGAGTCCTATACTCTGAAGACCTTATGCAAGCTGGCAGTTATTCAGTATGGTCTGGAACAGTCTGAACTATACCACACAACATCAGGTGGGAACTGGCAGCCATGACAACCAACAGCCAATAAACAATACAAAAAAAGTTTAAAAAGGACAGCACACGTCACTCTACAATATGCATCGATCAGCGACTTGCTTCAGCACCACCGCTGATGGACAGCGACACGAGCGCCATGTGCTGTGTGACCCATGTCTGCTTCTTCTTACAACAGCGGATAACATACCCATGAGAGAAAGGCAGCCAAAACCGCCTCGGTCTCCACAGAGGCTGCAGGGGGTTTGACATTAAGCCACTCTGGGCTCGGGAGCCTCCTGTTGGCAGATATAGCAGATCTAGCTTAACTTTTTTTTTTTTATATATATAAAGTATATTTATTGGTTTTAACACATTTAAGGACAACAAACAGACATTTTACACAACAAGAAACATAATGACAAACAACAAAAGAAAAGAGAAAAAAAAGAAAAACGGCTCATGCACATCTTCTTTCAGAGCGAACGTTTTTTTTGTGTTCCAAGTCAAATCTTTGCTTCCGACATATTTTCAGATGGGGGGTCGGCGGCCAATTATACATATACTGTTTTGGGGGGTCCTTGACATGAGATATTGAGCACCGCTGATATAGAAACATGAAGGTATTTCAGAAAACTGTCAGGATTTAGAAGACTTTTTATTTTTATTTCGACGTCTGGTCTAAATGGGTTAAGCCATTACCAACAGCGATAGATGCCGAGTCATTCGAAATGCACGTTGTGGCGAAACGAACAATGGAATGGGCAAAGCTACATTTTATTCTATTTAATTTCACCATATTTAACCAGGAGTAGTACCTCTTTTATAGTATATATATATAGAGAGTATAAAACACATTATATAAACACAAAACACCACGAAAGTTAATTATTTTAAGAAACTTAAAAACACCGTATGAAATAGTGCAACATTGGAGCATGACACTTAAAGCCCAAATAGCGAAACTGTGTCGAAAAGGCAAAAGCAGAGGGAACTAATCATTCAGCTCTAAATGCGTACACACACACACACACACACACGCACACGCACAAATAATAAAATAATAGGCCTGCATCGCTTTGCCTAAAACACTGAATTATGAAAAGGACTGCAGTTGGAGCCACTGGCTCCCATTTGTTGAAGAGACATTTTCAAATTATATTGTTATTTCAGTAGGCCTATATGCTTAAATTATCCCTTTGGCTAAAACGCTGAATCCTGCTGATAAAGTAGCCTTTATAGCCTACTATACACAACTACAGGCTTTCATAACTACAGACATTAATACAGCCTATACCGCATAGGATTGTACAATTATATAGCCTACATTTAACAAACAAACTTGATTTGTAAATATAGGTCAATACCAAAAACTGCTACGAGGTTAAACCAGAAAAAGCACTCAAGGTCCCTGCATGCACACTGGACGTGTTTTCGGATTTTTCCGTAGTTTTTTTTCTTCTAAAAACGTCCAGTCCTGAAACCACCTTAAGACTTGTTTACATAAGGTGTAAAGTAAAAGGAAAACTTGACAACCGTATGGTAAAAGTGTAGGACTGTCACATTCTCTCTCTCCCCCTCAGTCATGTGACTCCACCATGGCCACTCCCACATTCATTTCCGCCACACTGCATGCAGTCCCATTTACACACCTGTCTTCAACTCCCTCGTCAGCCCACCTGTGAACACTTTGCCAATCAACCTGCTGCCTATATAAAACTGGACTCTTCACAAACTCTCATTGTCAGTTCATATAGTTTGATGTCATGGTTACCACCGCAGTATACTGTACTGCCAGAGGAACTGGGTGGCGGAGTTGCGTGGAGGTGCGCTGCCCGCTAGTGATGTGGGGCGCGTTCGGAAATACGGCACCAGGGCGCACTCGCCATATTAGTTTGCATTCCGAACGCGCCTGTAGTAACGATCTCATCAGCATGTTGTAGTTCCCGGATGCCCTTATATGGTGTGACAGTGGGCGTGGCGTGGGGCCAGATTGCAATGTGCAGACTACAAAGTGCAGAGTTCAGGCTTATAGCGCCTTTTTATATTGTGAAATGGCGCATGCAGCAATCTACAAAGACACGAAGTATTCAAAAATGTTTGTCAATATAAGCGTCAAGTCTAAAAGGTTTAGGCATAAGAGAGGCCTCACTGACTCATACTACTTTTTTTATTTTAATTATTGCCATTGGCGGCTATATTTGTCTCCATCTGCCCCCATGTGCAATCTTTGTTTACACAAAGCCAAAAATGCAAACAGAAATGTCATTTTTATTTACATGCTCCAATAATGTTCCAATGCCAAAAAAACACAAGTCAATTCAATCATTAATCACACTTATTTATATACGGCGATGAATCATCAACTAAAGATTCACAGCTGGTGACAGCCCGTACCTCCCACCTTATGTTTTGCCTTCAAAATAAGAGGCTAAGTGTCTGCGGAACATCAGAGAGGGGCGTGGGACTCGCTGGAATCATGTTTTTCTACTAATTATCCCACAATTACCCTATTGCCTGGTGGCCTCTTTTTAACCCATTTTGACCTTGGAACGATTCTACAAAATAACGTCTTCTGAATCATGACAGTTTTTTTGAAAAACCTATATGTTTCTATGTCAGTGGCGCTCAACACTTTCATGTCAATTAAAGGATCCCCAGAATTATCTGTATTTGGCCGCCGACCTCTATCTGAAAATATGTTGTTCCAGGGACCCTCCCCAGAAGCAAAGATTTTAGTTAAAAACGTTCACTCTGAAAAAATATATATTCAAAGATGTGTGCCTGCACATTGTCACGGTTTTTCAAAAACAGCAGACCTACAAGCCACTCGGTGGCTCGCTATGAGCTTGTAGACCTGCTATTTGTCAATGGCTAAATTCTAACATAATGTTTAAAACACCAAAAAGGGGTTCCCGCCCAGAATGCGTTAAACAAAGTGCAGAAGCAACTGCCTGCAATGTGATGTTTTTGATCTGCACCCAGAGAAGCATGTCGCCGCAGCCCTCCAGTTACAGACACAGACACAGATGTATAAGTTAATACTTTTACACAGTTCCGGGGCATTCCGTATAGCTTCACAGGCTGAATAAGAAGAAGAAGAAAAATGCAACCCGATAGGTTTTGAAGTATATGAAATGTCCCTCCAGCGACTCTCTCTCTCTCTCTCGCAGATTCTTTCTTGCGTGCGTCAGGAATCAGTGTGGTGTATATCCCATTCTGACCTGAGATCAGATTCATACGAGGTTTCCACTGGACACACACTGGTCTGATTGAACCTATTCTGACCTGAGATCAGATTCTAAAAATGTCAGTTGTTCTTCGATTTTTCAAAAATAGCAGACCTACAAGATCTGCTATCTTGTAGATCTGCTATTTTTCAATAGCTAAAGCGTAACGTGATGCTAAATACCAAAATGGGTTCCCGTTCAGAATGGGATATGGATGTAAAAAAAAAATCCCACTAATGTAATTGCCCTATATCGGCTATATACGCCGAGAGGCAGGTTCCACCCCCAGCATGGCGACATGTATATACACAGTATCAATACGAGTCTGCATATCTTCACATATGGCCGAGCAGAGGAACCAATTAGAGACGTATAGAGAGAGAGGGAGAAACCACATATTTATTAGGTATACATTGAAAAAATATATATAGGGAATAATTCAACTGCGGGCTCCCTCGGCGTGCGTTCGTCTGAGCGGGGGGGGGGAGAGTCGGGAGGTCCCTCACGGCCTCACCACAACAGTCAAGAGCCCTGGGAGAAGAACTCTTGCTTTTCACTAGCATGCGCTGCTACTGTACCTCAATGTAAACACACTATAGTCTAGCTTCAAAGTTCCAACTAGAAATGCTAGCGTATATATAAGGCTCTAGCGTTGTACAGCTGTATCCATATTGCCTGGCGGTGGCTCAGGGGTAGAGTGGGACCGAAATGGTAACCGCATGGTTGCCAGTTCGAACCCGGGCTCCCCCCTAGAGTTTAGTGTCCTTGAGCAAGACACGGAACCCCTAATTTCTCTTAATTGGTGCCTTGCATGGTTTCCACCGTCATCGGTGAATGTGCTGTGAATGTAATTACTTATCTATGTAAAGCGCCTTGGATAAAGGCGCCATATAAATGTACCATTTACCATGTATTGAAAAGAAATTGGGCCTTCGTACAGGCGTTATACCAATGTGACACTAATGCAGACTCTGTTCCATTCTGGTCACACACAGAGTCAGGGCGGGGGCCTCAAAAGGGTCTGTCCAAAATTGCTGGACGCAACCGTCTGCCTCACAAGACTATAGTGGAGTAGAAGTATAACATTATTTAAATGATAAATAAAGGAAATGCTCAAGTAAAGCCAATTTAAAGTAGGCTATAGGGAAAGCATCTGTATACCATTTTAGTCGGTTCATTTTAGTCGGTTCGGCCCGTTCTCGAAAACCTGCCGTTAAGGAACAAAGGTCTGTCTGTCTGCCTTGTCTGTCCATTGTTTTTCCATTTTATTTGCTTCCTCCTTGTTCTCGCTGCAACTTTGCCATTTGGTCTTATATTTATATCCCCCCCCCCCCCCCCCCCTCCTCCTCTATATCCATTTATGCTAATTTCACCCCTCTACATAGTGAGGGAGGGGGGGTCACGGTTCCATGTTGCAAAATCATCCCACTGCAGCTCACATTTCATCACTTTGATTTGGAAATAAAACTCATGGGGCAGTAAAGGTGAGAGAGAGAGAGAGAGAGAGAGAGAGAGAGAGAGAGAGAGAGAGAGAGAGAGAGAGAGAGAGAGAGGGGGGGGGGGGGGGGGAGAGAGAGAGAGAGAGGGGGAGGGAGAGAGAGCTTGGCCTCAAGCTGTGGGAAGTTGTAATAGATGTTCTGTGAGCTAGCTGCTGGCTGGCAGAATAAAAGAAAAAAGAAAGCATGCATGAGGCTGTTTTATTATGGCATGAAGGCTCAGCGAGATCATTACCATATTGTCTGTTTAAGACTTTTCAACTATTCACAGCATTTAATTAGCTCTTTCTCAAAATAGAACCCTCTCGAACAGAGAGAGAGAGAGAGAGAGAGAGAGAGAGAGAGAGAGAGAGAGAGAGAGCTATAGATAAATATACCCGAGCGAATTAAGACACAGCTGTAGCCAGGAATATACAACGATGAAGAAGAAGAAGCCCGGGCCAGTGTGCATACGGTATAGCCCATTTAGGCCTGACCTCAAAATTTAAAATAAATGTCTTCTAAATACATATTTTCACGATTTTGTAAAAATAGCAGACCTACAAGCTCATAGCGCGCCACCGAGTCGCGCGCTATGAGCTTGTAGATCTGCTATTTTTCAATAGCTAAATTACAACATAATGTTTAAAACACCAAAAGGTGTATACCCGCCCAAAATGGGATAGTGTACTATAGCACTATACTATATATAGTCTTCATTCTCCTTGTTCAATCAAGGAGACATTTTTTTACAAGCATGTATATACACCGTCTGATAATGGAACGGGAATGTGTTATAATTATGACTTATATAATAGAGCCTAATAATGTTATACGACTTTATATCTGTTCATTACAGCGTCAGGCGATATCTCACCGCCGCGGCACACCGCACCGCCAAAAGGAATTCAATCCTTTTTATAGGCCAACAAACAAATCACTATTAAACGCGGCGCAGCATTGGCCACTGGAGGGCCATTCAGCCGGCCTATACAACAGTGGTGTGTGTGTGTGTGTGTGTGTGTGTGTCAATGAGTGGGTGTTTGTTGTTGTTGATGTATGCTTGTTGTATACAAAGGGTGTGATACATCTTGCCCCAACATTTGTGTTGTATGAGGGGGAGGGGGGCAGTCGAAACACAGCCGAAAGCCATATACCGTAACAGCTTGTAGTCCAAAATGTTGTATCGAACCATGTGACTTCCATTGGAAATGCATCGGGGCGGCCATGACACTTACATCTTGCTTACATCTAGCATGCTAGATCGAAAGGTGTGAGTGATGCCTTAGACCTGAGGACGATTCTACAAGTTTTCTGAAAAACCTATATTTCTATGTCAGTGGTGCTCAAACATTTTCATGTCAAGGACCCCCAAAAATATATGAAATTGGCCGCTGACCCCCCCATCTGCAAATATGTTGTTCCAGGGACCCCCCCAGAAGCAAAGATTTGAGTTAAAACGCTCTAAATAAATATATATTCCAAGATTTGCGCCACATTTTTCACGGTTTTTCTAAAATAGCAGACGTACAAGCTCGTAGCGCGGCACTCGGTGCCACGCTATGAGTTTGTAGATGTGCTATTTTTCAATAGCTAAAGCATAACATAATCCTTAAAACACCAAAAGGGGATCCCGCCCAGAATGGGTTAAAATGCTACTTAAAGTACCAAAAGTAAAGCTACTCATTATGCAGAATACATGTCAAATGTATATGGAAATCTACAAAGTAACTATAGTAAACTAAAGTTTTCAAATAAATGTAGTGCAGTAAAAGTACAATATCTGCCTCTGAGATGTAGTGCAGTAGAATAAAAGTAATGGAAATACTTGCAGTATAAGTACAGTACTTAAGTAAATGTAATTGGTTACTTTACACCACTGAGCAAGGGTCTAGTACAGTGCATTGAAACGGCGTTCCCGGCTGATGCCGACAATATAAGCCTCACCTACTCATCAGACATGGTTGATAAGTTGTCCTTTAACAGCCAGCAGTGTACTGTAGATCCCATTATGTGCAAATGAGCCAGAGTCATGAGCCAAACATGGCTGCTTGACCCAAAAATGGGTAAGAAAATAAAACAAATCAAGGCTTAAGTGATTAAGGGGCCGTGTCGTTGCCATACGACATGTACTGAATCCTCACAGATAAGCTTTACTCAAATGGTGTAAGATTGTAAGTTGAGTAAGTTTTCTCCCCCCCCGCAGCGGTAATTGAATCCGTCTGAGAGCGCACAAAATAATCTCTAGAGGTTTTGGTTGCTATGTTTTCTCTGCGACATACGGGGACCTATAGTGCCAGCGGGGTGTCTTTAAGCTAATCTTTCCCATTAACATCAATGGGATAATTAGCATCAACATAATGGCGCTCGTAGATTTACACGTGGTTGATTGTCAAAGTGCGATGGAGATTTTTCTTTTGCTCGCAGCCTTTTAGTGCGTCTATAGTAAATGATCAAGACAAAAATAATCCTTGTCACAGAGTTGCGTGAAGATGAATCGGGGCCATATACGTAACTACGAGATCTGCATGGAATGATGTGAAAGAAATATGCGGTGCAGATGAATCAATCTACGGGGTCTACAAATGCACAAAATCTGCATGTGTCCGTGTGTCCCCTGCATATAGTTACAGACTTCAAACGTGGCCCTAAAGTGTGGCTGCATTGTGACTGGCTATGATTGGCCAAAGTGTGGCTGCATGGTGACTGGCTATGATTGGCCCTAAAGTGTGGCTGCATGGTGACTGGCTATGATTGGCCCTAAAGTGTGGCTGCATAATGGTGACTGGCTATGATTGGCCCTAAAGTGTGGCTGCATAATGGTGACTGGCTATGATTGGCCCTAAAGTGTGGCTGCATGGTGACTGGCTATGATTGGCCCTAAAGTGTGGCTGCATTGTGACTGGCTATGATTGGCCCTAAAGTGTGGCTGCATTGTGACTGGCTATTATTGGCCCTAAAGTGTGGCTGCATAATGGTGACTGGCTATGATTGGCCCTAAAGTGTGGCTGCATAATGGTGACTGGCTATGATTGGCCCTAAAGTGTGGCTGCATAATGGTGACTGGCTATGATTGGCCCTAAAGTGTGGCTTCATAATGGTGACTGGCTATGATTGGCCCTAAAGTGTGGCTGCATTGTGACTGGCTATGATTGGCCCTAAAGTGTGGCTGCATAATGGTGACTGGCTATGATTGGCCCTAACGTGTGGCTGCATAATGGTGACTGGCTATGATTGGCCCTAAAGTGTGGCTTCATAATGGTGACTGGCTATGATTGGCCCTAAAGTGTGGCTGCATAATGGTGACTGGCTATGATTGGCCCTAAAGTGTGGCTGCATAATGGTGACTGGCTATGATTGGCCCTAAAGTGTGGCTGCATAATGGTGACTGGCTATGATTGGCCCTAAAGTGTGGCTGCATAATGGTGACTGGCTATGATTGGCCAAAGTGTGGCTGCATGGTGACTGGCTATGATTGGCCAAAGTGTGGCTTCATAATGGTGACTGGCTATGATTGGCCCTAAAGTGTGGCTGCATTGTGACTGGCTATGATTGGCTCTAAAGTGTGGCTGCATAATGGTGACTGGCTATGATTGGCCCTAACGTGTGGCTGCATAATGGTGACTGGCTATGATTGGCCCTAACGTGTGGCTGCATAATGGTGACTGGCTATGATTGGCCCTAAAGTGTGGCTGCATAATGGTGACTGGCTATGATTGGCCCTAAAGTGTGGCTGCATTGTGACTGGCTATGATTGGCTCTAAAGTGTGGCTGCATAATGGTGACTGGCTATGATTGGCCCTAACGTGTGGCTGCATAATGGTGACTGGCTATGATTGGCCCTAAAGTGTGGCTGCATAATGGTGACTGGCTATGATTGGCCCTAAAGTGTGGCTGCATAATGGTGACTGGCTATGATTGGCCCTAAAGTGTGGCTGCATAATGGTGACTGGCTATGATTGGCCCTAAAGTGTGGCTGCATAGATTAGATTAGATTAGATTCAATTTATTGTCACTGCACAGAGTATACAAATACTTAGACAATGAAATGAAGGGTGTACAAAGAGTGCACTGAGCCGCTGCACGTAAGTGCGCCGCCACTAGTTTCTTCCTTGCAGAAAAAAAAAGAAAGATATGGGAGGATGCAGGGTTAGGGTTTGGGTGTTGACAGAGAGGGAGGGGGGTGGGGGTGGGGGGCATACATCACATCACATTACAATTGTCATTGTATCGTGCAGGCACAGAATCACTTGGGTGGGGGGTTGTAGGTCTGCAACAAAAAAACAATACACGCACGCCACCCCTCTGGCTGGAGGGGCTGCGTGCGCGTAGGAAAAAAGTGTAGCACAACCGGAACAGCGCGGAGGGGGGGGGGGGGGGGGGGGTAGAAGGCGGTTGTGTGTAAGACATGTGTGTCCATGAGAACAGTTCGGTGGACAGTTCATTTCTCATGTGTTTGTGTAAGTGTGTGTTCCTGGCATATCTCCCCAAGGTCATGTCACGTTGCCTCAAAGTCCTGCGTTATCATGGCGGGTTAGTGGAAACGAGCACGGCCCATAGTCTGAAGACACAACAACAGGTGTCAGGGAGGGGGGGGGGGGGGGGCAGAGGATCCTATCTTCGCTGTCTCTACTGCGGAGATTGTCATTTGGGGGGGGGATTCCAGATTCATGTTTAGAGCGAGGTATAGCAATATGGCTATTTCTCCTCTATGTCCGTTATGGCTCTCTGTCCGTCATGGCTCTCAGGGCGCTGACCTGTTCCAAGATTGTGTCCATCTTCTGATGCATCTGCAGGGCGCTGGCCTGTTCCAAGATCGTGTCCATCTTCTGATGCATCTCCCCAAGTGCCCTGCCCAGCATGGCAGGCAGCATAGGGGCTCCGTTCAGCGTTGCCATTTTCCAATTCTTCGGTACACAAGACCAATGCACAGCCAATCAGCAGAAATCCTGTAACCATAATCCAAATAGATATGCCTCTTCTACGCTGATAGTCGGGGGAAGATCCATCAGGGTATTGAGCGGGCTCTCCAGAACCCAATTTACATGAATAAAATGTTGTCCATCACGTACAGAGACCAGCACACTAATTCCATGATTAGTTCCATGTTTTGATAGTTTCAGGGGTTTCGAAGAGACAGTGTAGAATAGACGCTCTGAGCAGGGAGTACAGACGGGGAGGGAGAGAGAAAGAAAAGCGTCCGCCCTCTTCAAGAGCAAGATTAAAAAAAAAAAAATGGTGACTGGCTATGATTGGCCCTAAAGTGTGGCTGCATAATGGTGACTGGCTATGATTGGCCCTAAAGTGTGGCTGCATAATGGTGACTGGCTATGATTGGCCCTAAAGTGTGGCTGCATAATGGTGACTGGCTATGATTGGCCCTAAAGTGTGGCTGCATTGTGACTGGCTATGATTGGCCCTAAAGTGTAGCTGGCATAATGGTGACTGGCTATGATTGGCCCTAAAGTGTGGCTGCACATGGTGACTGGCTATGATTGGCCCTAAAGTGTGGCTGCATTGTGACTGGCTATGATTGGCCAAAGTGTGGCTGCATGGTGACTGGCTATGATTGGCCCTAAAGTGTGGCTTCATAATGGTGACTGGCTATGATTGGCCCTGGCCTAAAGTGTGGCTGCATGGTGACTGGCTATGATTGGCCCTAAAGTGTAGCTGGCATAATGGTGACTGGCTATGATTGGCCCTAAAGTGTGGCTGCATTGTGACTGGCTATGATTGGCCCTAAAGTGTGGCTGCATTGTGACTGGCTATGATTGGCCCTAAAGTGTAGCTGCATTGTGACTGGCTATGATTGGCCCTAAAGTGTGGCTGCATTGTGACTGGCTATGATTGGCCCTAAAGTGTGGCTGCATTGTGACTGGCTATGATTGGCCCTAAAGTGTGGCTGCATTGTGACTGGCTATGATTGGCCCTAAAGTGTAGCTGGCATAATGGTGACTGGCTATGATTGGCCCTAAAGTGTAGCTGCATTGTGACTGGCTATGATTGGCCCTAAAGTGTAGCTGGCATAATGGTGACTGGCTATGATTGGCCCTAAAGTGTAGCTGCATTGTGACTGGCTATGATTGGCCCTAAAGTGTGGCTGCATGGTGACTGGCTATGATTGCCTTCCAACGTTTGTGGGAGGGGCTCATTTACAGCCCTACAAAATGCCATGAATCATAATATAATGTAAATTTGGATAAGGGCTACACAAATGTCACTGTGTTGTAGAAACAAACCACCACAATTATATTGCCACAAATGAGTCATGTTCCAATGACCGGTCGTATACGATTCTATTTCTTGTGTCATGAACGCAATCGTACTCATAAACTGGAATCGCATGCTGATGGGCCTCTGAGGAGTCTGAGGCTCTGAGCGTTCCTCCACATCACTTCTGGGGAGTCGGGGACACCACAAAATGTGAAAAGTTTCCGTCAAACTGTGTTCCCCTCGCAGCTTCCTTGTGTCCCGGTCCCGACGGATGCACCCCATGACAGACACGGACTTGGGTCTGTGTACTTTTCTGGTTGTCTTTATTTATACAGGTTATCTCGTTGATATGCAATATCAGGGAGAACTTTCCAGGGTAGCATGAGGCAGTGCAACGTTTCAACAACATACCAGCACACAACATAAAAAAACTATAACTAAAACGGAATATTAAAAATAGCGTGTAATGAAATTCACAAGGCAACAATATTAGCAGCAGTATAGAAAACTCAACGGACTATAACTAGGGAAGAAGTTGCAAGTGCTGATAGTTTCAAAAATATTAGCTTCAAAATATAACTACAGCTTTATAAAAGCAAAATAATTCAAAAGTAAAAAAAATGTCAATCTTTCAAAAAGAGCAGATCCACAAACTCACAACACATTGCATTGTGACGTGCTGTGAGCTTGTAGATCTGCCTTTTTCAAACAGAGGACAGTTTAAAACAGGGCTGAATTGCTTACTGTGTGTTTTATTATAATAACCTAAATTTACAAAGTCATTTGTATAACTAAAGTAAAATTATTGTAGTGGAATAAAAAAAGTACAATATTCTCCTCTGAGATGTAGCTATAGTGAAAGTAGGCTACCTTAAAGGTACAGTTACTACAGTACTTACTGCAGTTCGTTTTTTTCACTGACATTTAGTTCATATAATCTCCCACAAGGCATTGCGAGAGTCTGCCTGACCCTGTAATACTATATGTTTTGCCGTTATATAAAATGAATGTCAAATATTTTGCAGAGTTTTCTTTTCAAGATACATAGATTAGCTGATAACGAGCTTGTGTTTAAAGCGCATTTACATGTCATTAAAATGTACATGATAATCCACTGCAGATGAGAATGGAAAAAAGGTGAACCGAGGGGTTAACTTTTCTTTTATCTCGTCGTAACAGTATGTTTTTTTTCACAACATACAGTGTCTTTTCACCTGACAGGGGAGAGATTCCCCGGACGGACGTATAGCGTGTGGAAGGAACACGTTATTCCGACTAGTTCCTTTCCCCTCCATCAGGCGCCCCGGCTGGCCAGGGGGGAGGCAGTTTAGAGACCAGGATAACTGCATGTTTTTTGCGAGGGTATACCTACTACCTATACCCTATAGGGGACACGGGGAGAACAAACTCCACACAGAAAGGCCCTTTCGCCAACCCCCGACTCGGGTATGGGCACTGATAACTGAGGAGTGAGGAGAGAGCACGCCCCCAGCGCCCACTGCCTCCCCAGCGGGAATCGAACCCATGGACCTTCTAGCTGTGAGGCGAAGGCACTACCGACTGTGCCACCGTCAGTGGTGGAAAAAGTACAAAAATATTTTACTTAAGTAAAATACTGATTCTCTACTTGAAAATTACTTAAGTAAAAGTACAAAGTGCCCATTAAGAAAGTTACTTAAGTAAAAGTATAAAAGTACCTCAAATAAAATGTACTTAAGTACAAAAATTTACCCGGCGTAAAATGTACTTAAGTATAAAAGTAAAAATTACAAAGTACAAGTACAAAGTACAAAATACAAAATTATTCTCAAAATGAATACAAAGAAATGAATTTCTAAAATTGTCATCCTGTCAAAAGTGGCTTTATTCCAAAAAATACTGAAAATACAGAACCCCCAACAGCATACATCGTGTTGGGAAAGTTCTTTTTTTTTAGGAACTATAGTTCAGTTCACAGTTCAACATTTTTAAAATGAACTAGTTCCATTCATAGTTCATCATTCCAAATTTTGAAAAATGAACTATTATAGTTCTTTTTCGTTATTTTTTTGCTTAAATTTTTATATATTTTTTACATTTTACAAAAATTGCTCTTTTGCAATGTGAAATGCCACCGAATTATTTTTCCTTCTCTATATGGGCTTTTGCATGCTTTTATTGTGAAGGCAAAAGTTTCTGAACGTTCTCAGAGCCTGCATCTCCGCATGCTGGGGTTGGCTGATCTACAAGCTCACAACGTGTCCGGACGCGACGAGTTGTGAGCTTGTATATCAGCTATTTTCAGCACGGAACACTTTGTACGGCGAAGAATAAATTTCATTCACTGTTTGTTGGCCGTTCGTGGCGATATTATGGACACGTACCTCCTCGAAGCGATAATAACCAACTAAGCTATTGGAAGCTATTTTTCGTGGCACATTATGTGTGTACAACAACAAGTTCCCTCAGTGTTTGTGTTAGGAGTTGGGACAGTGTCTGCTGTCTGTCAGCGTGCATGATCCTCATGCAGTAGCTAGATGCGCGCTCCAGTGACGGCTGAGAAAGATTAGTTAATTTGTGTCGGATAGGGACTTATTGGTTGGTTTTCCGCTAAATATTAAGGCATGTTTAATGCATCCATGTTGAATGCGTGTGACAAAACAACACAGTGTGTGCGTCTTGCCGTCTTCAAAGCAGGCCAGGCAGCAGAACACAACTCCGCCCCCTATTATCTGAGAGTGGAGCAGCCCTGTTCAATTCTCAACTGCGCATTCCTCCAGTAAGACAAATATAAGATTTTATTATTTAATTTGTAGCGAGTAACGAGGTGTCCGATTTTAAATATAGCGCATTAAAAGTACGATTTTTTCCTTGTAAATGTAACGAAGTAAAAGTAAAAATACAGCAAAAGAAAAGTAGTCAATAAAAGTACAAATTCTCCAAACTTGTACTTAAGTACAGTAACGAAGTAATTGTACTTCGTTATTTTCCACCACTGGCCACCGTGCCCCCTGTCAGGTGAAACCTGACCTATATCCTCTCGGTTTTCTATGAGGACCTTTGCGCGACCTAGTCCTGAATTGATTGGCTGGCTCATCTGTAAAGCTTACCAGACACTTCTGAGTCTGAACCCATACTCTGAAACACCGCCTATAAGCCAATGGGAGTGCCTCCCTCCTACAGTAGTAGTAGTAGTAATAATAATAATAATAATACATACATACATACAATTTATGTAGTGCTTTTGTAGATACTCAAAGTCGCTTTACATAACAGAAAAATAAAAACAATTTTATCAGAAAAATATACTAGTTAAAAGATTTAAAAACTAGGAACCAAAGGTAGAGAAACAAAAAAGTGTGTGAGCTAATTAACATTGATTCTACAATATACATTGGGGTCCCAGATATAGAAATCTGTGGGCTAATAAGTGTCAATTTGGGGGTCCTTGACACGAAAGCGTTTGAGAACCACTGACATCTGAATACACAAAGTTATCATCATTATATTTATCTCGATTCATTTATTGCACATGTACCGTTTGTATTGACGTTTGGCGGCATTGCCAAAGGGGAAATTCAATTAGGCGATTTACATACAAATGTAATTGGCTAATTGACGATATTGCCGATAAGGCTGGTATGAAAGTCATCAATTATAACGTGTGTTAAATTAAAATGGCAACAATACTATGTGATTACACATGATGAATTGTGCTCACAGTATATATGACATACTATATAGCCTGCACAGTGCACACAAGTAAATGGTAAATGGTGCGTTTATATATAGCGGCTTTATCCAAGGCGCTTTACATAGATTGTGCATCACTTCTCCCATTCCTATATATACACCGATGGCGGCAGAAACCATGCAAGGCACTATAGCCAGCACATCAGGAGCAATTAGGGGTTCAGTGTCTTGCTCAAGGACACTTCGACACTAACTCTGGGGGGGAGCCCACAGGGTTCAAACAGGCGACCTTGCAGTTGCCATCCAGCCACTCTATACCCCTGAGCCACCGCCGCCCCAGTAGACTAAAGCCTTATCTATACCAAAAAATAGCAGATCTACAAGCTCACAGCTGCGACGGCATCATCGGCATGTGGCACAGTTGCATGTCGTATATAATTGTTATGTGTTTGTGTGTTTGTCAAAAATACAGATATCATCTGGATTATTGTGGTTATAGATACAGGTTTTTGAAAATGGCACATCTGGCATAAGCTCACATCGCTGTATTAACCCATTCTGAACGGGAACCCGTTTTGGTGTCAGCATCATGTTATGCTTTAGCTATTGAAAAATAGCAGATCTACAAGCTCATAGCGCGCCACCGAGTGGCGCGCTACGAGCTTGTAGGTCTGCTATTTTTGAAAAATCGAAGAACGACTGACATTTTTAGAATCTGATCTCAGGTCAGAATGGGTTCATCAGACCAGTGTGTGTCCAGTGGAAACCTCGTATGAATCTGATCTCAGGTCAGAATGGGTTAACAAACTGTTAATGGCTTTACATGAAGACAAATTTGCGTCCACGTGCCAGACGGTATACAGTAACAGTGTGGATATGTGTCTATAGTTCCAATTTCCGGATACACTGTACATCAATAAAGCGACCGGTGCATTCGGTGCGATCTGCTCGCGCTATATTCCAATCCATTCTCCGCCCATTAACAAACATATGGGCACGCTCTCTGCAAAGGCTGTTATGTAATTAATAGCTATGGCAGGGCAATTAAAGATTGGGAGGCTTTTCATGCGGGCGAGCTGATTGAGGCATTTAAAGCATTCATTTAAATGAACTTATGCATACCACCCTCTGCTTGTTCTGTTGAGTGCTTCTCTGTGAGGGCGGAATTGTCTGTCTGTGCCTTATGTCTGTGTGCGTGTGTGTGCGTGTGTGCGTGCGTGTGTGACTGTGTGTGTGTGTGTGTGTGCGTGTGTGTGTGTGTGTGTGTGTGTGTGTGTGTGTGTGTGTGTGTGTGTGTGCGCATGCATGCATGCGCGTGCTAGCGAGCGAGCGTATGTGTGTGGGTTTGACTGCATGCATGGGGAGAGCTAAGGGACATTGCCCAGTGCAGCATATGCTTGCTTAGTTGATTTGAATTGCAAATCACCCACAAATCACACATATCCGTTAAAAGACATTTCAGGATAAACACACAGAAATATCCAGGACTTAGTTTGGTATATACGGCCTTTAAAAGGGTTTTACATAATTGTGTGTGCCGATGCCTGCAATGCTCTAGTGCTGCTTTTGTTTGGTTTGTCTCCGAGACCATAAAAGAGACCACAATGGGAAGCGAGGCTGGGACTTTGTTGTGTCGTTCAATGCTTGATGTTCTCGTTTGTATGAGAAGAAAGCACGCTTGTCTTATGTTTTCTTTTATAGCCTAACATCAGATCAATATAATCCCATTTGTGCTTCACTCGCGAACAAACAATAAAAGGTGACACATGAAAATTAAATAAAATAGAATAGAATTTGCATGACAAAAACGTCACCAAGGACAAAGTCGTGCTGTTGTAGAAAAGAACGTGCTAGAATAGAAAACGATAGAGTGTGCACACTCAACCCTGCCAGTGTTAATTTATTCGACTAAAGCTATTATATGACGAGACATTTTCGTCGACGACTATACCCTTTTTCACTGACGAAAAGACAAACAAATTAAAAACTGGACTAAAAAAAACTGGACGCCGCTCTGCACTGTAGTTCCTCCACTCCTAGACCAGGAAATGTTTCACTTTCCCCAAGGCTTTCATTTTGTGAGCCTTATAGCGAACGAACATAAAACACACAAAACTGGAAATAGATTTGTATAGGGCAAGCAAAACTGGAAATAACAAAATCAAATGTAGATTTAGTCAACTATAAAACCTTATAGTTATTTGACTAAACCCCAGACTATGATATGTATATAATATGATAAAATATGATAAAATATGACCAAAAACTAAATTACATTTTATTCAAAAGACTACAGGAACTGAAACTAAATTCCAAATTTACATGTTCATTTAAATATTCTCATTTGAGAAGCTTTCACAGACAAACTCTGTGAGACTAAAAATGTAATTATAATCTCTGTCCAGGAGGAGTTTGAACCGCCGCCAAGGCGGGGAGGAGGAGGACGCCATGTTTACGACCGAGGCCCTCTGATGCTTTATAAAAAATATAATTGAGGCATTTATTAATGAACATCCTGGAGACCTGAAGCACTTAAAATGCCCAGGAGCTCCCAGGACCATTCATGTCTAATGGATTGAACACGCAAGAGTGTGTGTGCGTGTGTGTGTGTGTGTGTGCGTGCGCGTGTGTGTGTGTCTGTGCGTGCACACATGCATACATGCGTGCGTGGACGGTGCCTATGCGTGCGTGATTGCGCTGCAAAGTGTTTGTATATAATTGCGACTGTAAGATAGTTTAATTAATTTTAAATAATGATATTAAAGTACGTTGTTGTTGATTTGAGTCTGGTGTTGTGTAGAGGATTGCATTCATTAAATGGCTTTATATTAACCGAAGATTACTGCAATAAAGAGTTTACTGTGGAATTGATATTCGCACAGAGACTATACAGACCTTTATTTTCAGATGCAATAAGAAACTTATTTTTCCCCTCTTTTTTTTTAACTTTGTTTAACAGACAGCTAGTCGCCAACGAAGGACATGATCAATAATGGGTCACGATGCTGCTGCTGCAGAACATGGTCGGAAAGCAAATCTTTATTGATGAATCTGACAGAGAAGTGAAAGAAATGGTAGAAAACGATGCTTTGAATGATGCAGAAAGCAATTGAAAAGGGAACGGGGGGGGGGGGGGCTGAAAAGAATGACAAATACGATCAGAATGATACAGGAATGGGGGAAGTAAATCCTCTGATACTATACTGTGTATATGGTCCATGATACTGTCTGTCATCATACTGACCATGATACTGACATGACAACGACACATGGCACTGACACAATACTGACCACGATACTGACATGACAACGACACATGACACTGACACAATACTGACCACGATACTGACATGACAATGACACATGACACTGACACAATACTGACCACGATACTGACATGACAACGACACATGACACTGACACAATACTGACCACGATACTGACATGACAATGACACATGACACTGACACAATACTGACCACGATACTGACATGACAACGACACATGACACTGACACAATACTGACCACGATACTGACATGACAATGACACTGACACAATACTGACCATGATACTGACATGACAATGACACATGACACTGACACAATACTGACCACGATACTGACATGACAACGACACATGACACTGACACAATACTGACCACGATACTGACATGACAACGACACATGACACTGACACAATACTGACCACGATACTGACATGACACTGACACAATACTGACCAGGATACTGACATGACAATGACACATGACACTGACACAATACTGACCACGATACTGACATGACAATGACACATGACACTGACACAATACTGACCACGATACTGACATGACAACGACACATGACACTGACACAATACTGACCACGATACTGACATGACAACGACACATGACACTGACACAATACTGACCACGATACTGACATGACAACGACACATGACACTTGACACAATACTGACCACGATACTGACATGACAACGACACATGACACTGACACAATACTGACCACGATACTGACATGACACTGACACAATACTGACCAGGATACTGACATGACAATGACACATGACACTGACACAATACTGACCACGATACTGACATGACAACGACACATGACACTGACACAATACTGACCACGATACTGACATGACAACGACACATGATACTGACACAATACTGACCACGATACTGACATGACAACGACACATGACACTGACACAATACTGACCACGATACTGACATGACAACGACACATGACACTGACACAATACTGACCACGATACTGACATGACAACGACACATGACACTGACACAATACTGACCACGATACTGACATGACAACGACACATGACACTGACACAATACTGACCACGATACTGACATGACAATGACACATGACACTGACACAATACTGACCACGGTACTGACATGACAATGACACATGACACTGACACAATACTGACCATGATACTGACCACGATACTGACATGACAACGACACATGATACTGACACAATTCTGACCATGATACTGACATGACAATGACACATGACACTGACATGATTCAGAGGTAGGGGGGGGGGGGGAAAGACTTTCTGAATGCATACAGTAGGTGGTGAGCAAAAGTGTTTAGAAAAAGTATAGCATTCCATATTGTCGACTGGAAGCCAGTGAAGGTCATTGAGGACTGACGTGACGTATAGGTCTCTCGAGTGGAGTGGGTGCTTGTGAGTAGACGGGAGCGTTCGTACAAGTCTGTGCACCACAGCGGTGATGTCAAGTACGTCTGGGGGGGAACAAAAGAAAGCGCACCGCATATTTCAAACACTTATCCTTGACTTTCCTCCCCCTTTATACCCGCCACACTGCAATTAATTACAGCACCAGAACAGCGCCTCTGCGATCAGCCGCCACATAGGACGTTATATCCGTTGCCCCCCCCCCGAGACAGAAGGATTCGGCGCTGACCGCAAAGACTAGACGGCGCACGCCCCAGAACCCGGCCGCCTCGCCAATCCATTAACCGGCGAGCTGTCAAATATTATCGCGCCAAAGCCAGCGGGTTCCTCCACCGGCTCTATTCTGGAGGGGGGCGCGTGCGTCCCTGCTGTAATCCATATTCTCTGCCTTAATTGGTTCAATTAGTTCTCACAGATACCGCATGAATTTAACCCATTCTGGCCCGGGGGGAACACCCTTTTGAAAAAAAATCTGCTATTGAGAAATAGCAGATCTATACAAGCTCGTAGCGCGCCACTCGGTGGCACGCTATGAGCTTGTATAGGTCTGCTATTTTTGAAAAATCGTGAAAATGTGGCACAAATCTTTGAATATATATTATTTTTCAGAGCGAACGTTTTTAACTCAAATATTTGCTTCTCAGGGGGTTCCTGGAACAACATATTTTCAGATGGGGGGGTTGGCGGGCCAATTACATATCATTGACATGAAATATTGAGCACCACTGATACAGAAACACGAGGTATTTCAGAAAACTGTCAGGATTTTTAGAAGACATTTTTTGTAAATTTCGATGTCCCGGCATAAATGGGTTAACAGTCTGCTTGTCCCCAGATAAAGTCCAGTTAACGTTTTTCTGGGCAGAGGTTACAAATTGGCTTCCCCAGTGGGTGCCGGCTTAGTGCACAGTGGATTTGGAGGCATTTATGCGGATGAGTGGAGCTAAAAACTGTATTGCTGACACCCGTAATGAGGGAAAACACAAGCTTCCGGTCCTTGCCTTTTCAGGCCTGCAGCGATTCCCCAACCTGCTGTGGGCCGTGAGGAATGTTTGCAAGTTCTCCACCTCGAATAATTGGCAAAACGCAAATAAAGGCTCCGATGACGGAGATCTCTCTGGCCCCGATGACGGAGATCTCATGTGGTCTTTTTCCCGTTCTTTTTAGTGGAAGATCACGTGCTCTTCGCCAATGTATGAATGGTTCTATAGGAAGTGAAAGTGAACATTTCGGGTTTTTCTAAATCTTTGATTTTTCTAAATCTGATTTGAAAAATGTATATATTTTCCCAGATTGTGTTTTTTGGTCAAAAAACATTGCACATGGATGCACCTGGTGACGTATATATCCTTCCTCAGTGATGTATCCCAAGGTCATCAGGGTTTTTTCGGGTCTGTCGAACCTCATTACCCCTCCCTCAGGCGACCCATCCGGGGTGATCAAGTCCCGTCTTACGCCTCTCGATCAGTCCCAATATAGGGAAAGACCATGCAAGGCCACACGATCCGTTGCTACCGGAACTATACTCTGCCAGGACTGGCAGTGAGGCTATATTGTGTAAAATATTGTACAATCTGTACGCAGTTTGTGTAATATTGTGTGTTCATTAATTAAACAGCCAATGTATTTGTCTCTCTGTGGCTCAAGTATGCACGCACGCACGCACGCACGCACGCACGCACGCACGCACGCACGCACGCACGCACGCACGCACGCAAAATGTGCGGTCAGGATGATTAGGTTAGTGACATACTAAACTATGTGGCTTTAATGGTCACTCCCTCTTAATGGGGCAGTTAAAAGAGACTGCACTGCCAGGAAATGGACACGGCTCTACATGGTCAACGATATGCACGCACGCACGGCGTCGCGCGCACGCACGCGCGCGCTGCGAAAGAGTCAATCCCTCTAATTTGTGTTGTTTTTCTGTCTCCCATGCATATAAACATAATAGAAATACACTCACAGCAGGCAGGTAGGCGGTGGCATTCCTCTCTATACCGTATAGTACAGGTTGGAGGGTATATTGATCTGAGAGAGGGCTCCATACATCAGTGCAGCTTATAGGCCACAGGCCATTTAACCCATTCTGACCTGAGATCAGATTCATACGAGGTTTCCACTGGACACACACTGGTCTGATTAACCCATTCTGACCTGAGATCAGATTCTAAAAATGTCAGTCGTTCTTCGATTTTTCAAAAATAGCAGACCTACAAGCTCGTAGCGCGCCACTCGGTGGCGCGCTATGAGCTTGTAGATCTGCTATTTTTCAATAGCTAAAGCATAACATGATGCTATAACACCAAAATGGGTGCCCGGTCAGAATGGGTTAACCCATCAAGACCTGAAGACCACTCTAAAATCCACTTCTAAAAGTCCGAACAGACTTCGGAAAAAAACGTATACCCTATCGTGGTGAATATATAAGACTATTTGACTTTAAATGTTCTTTTTCCACAAATGAGTCGAATTGGAAAATGTCTTATAATCGGAGTCGTCTTATATTTTGGCACAATACGGGTATATATTTGCTATATCAGCGGTTCTCAATTATTGTAACCTCGTAAAAACAAATAATGTGAGATGTAATTTCTATATACATACAAGTTCACTTGTATTTCTATCCACAGAGGGAGGGATGTCTAAACTAAAGCAGTTTCCATTTTATTTTCCGTTACATTTTTAAGCAGCTTGCTTTATAGCTGGCAGTCAGTCAAGCCTGCAGATAAAAACAAATTCATAATAGAATGCACATTAAACAGTACTCCTTTCCCTAAATCCCCACAAAATATATTATTGTGATTAGTTTAGCTTGCAAGCTGCTATAAATTATGAATCTGTCATTTTTTTTAAATCCCTATAAATGCCCAATTCAAACCCCTGCATGTTGTACTAATTGTGACCTTTAGCTCTAAGACATCTTTATTGGCCCATGACAAGGTCCATTTCCCTGAAGAGGACCGTAAGAACGTTGCCTTAAGTCACATGGGCCTGCTTTTACTACCCCATGTGGATCGTAAACAGTAAACACACGCATGAACGCACGCACGCACACACACACCCACACACCCACGCACACCATAGTATATAGCCTAAGTAGTGTGTGTGTGTGTGTGTGTGTCTGTGTCTGTGTGTACGTGTGTCACTGTGTGCACGTGCGTAATGTTACAGTATACATAGTGGAGAGGGGACAGTGGACCAGTGCAGTGGGCTATAACAGTAGGCCTGTATAGTAATAGTGGAGAGGGGACAGTGGACCAGTGCAGTGGGCTATAACAGTAGGCCTGTATAGTAATAGTGGAGAGGGGACAGTGGACCAGTGCAGTGGGCTATAACAGTAGGCCTGTAGTAATAGTGGAGTGGTGGCAGTGGACCAGTGCAGTGGGCTATAACAGTAGGCCTGTAGTAATAGTGGAGAGGGGACAGTGGACCAGTGCAGTGGGCTATAACAGTAGGCCTGTAGTAATAGTGGAGAGGGGACAGTGGACTATAACAGTAGGCCTGTAGTAATAGTGGAGAGGGGACAGTGGACTATAACAGTAGGCCTGTAGTAATAGTGGAGTGGGGACAGTGGACCAGTGCAGTGGGCTATAACAGTAGGCCTGTAGTAACAGTGGAGTGGGGACAGTGGACCAGTGCAGTGGGCTATAACAGTAGGCCTGTAGTAATAGTGGAGTGGGGACAGTGGACCAGTGCAGTGGGCTATAACAGTTGTCCTGTAGTAATAGTGGTGTGGTGGCAGTGGACCAGTGCAGTGGGCTATAACAGTAGGCCTGTAGTAATAGTGGAGTGGTGGCAGTGGACCAGTGCAGTGGGCTATAACAGTAGGCCTGTATAGTAATAGTGGAGTGGTGGCAGTGGACCAGTGCAGTGGGCTATAACAGTAGGCCTGTAGTAACAGTGGAGTGGGGACAGTGGACCAGTGCAGTGGGCTATAACAGTAGGCCTGTATAGTAATAGTGGAGAGGGGACAGTGGACCAGTGCAGTGGGCTATAACAGTAGGCCTGTAGTAATAGTGGAGAGGGGACAGTGGACCAGTGCAGTGGGCTATAACAGTAGGCCTGTAGTAATAGTGGAGTGGTGGCAGTGGACCAGTGCAGTGGGCTATAACAGTAGGCCTGTAGTAACAGTGGAGTGGTGACAGTGGACCAGTGCAGTGGGCTATAACAGTAGGCCTGTAGTAATAGTGGAGTGGTGGCAGTGGACCAGTGCAGTGGGCTATAACAGTAGGCCTGTAGTAATAGTGGAGTGGTGACAGTGGACCAGTGCAGTGGGCTATAACAGTAGGCCTGTAGTAATAGTGGAGTGGGGACAGTGGACCAGTGCAGTGGGCTATAACAGTAGGCCTGTATAGTAATAGTGGAGTGGGGACAGTGGACCAGTGCAGTGGGCTATAACAGTAGGCCTGTATAGTAATAGTGGAGTGGTGACAGTAGACCAGTGCAGTGGGCTATAACAGTAGGCCTGTAGTAATAGTGGAGTGGTGGCAGTGGACCAGTGCAGTGGGCTATAACAGTAGGCCTGTAGTAATAGTGGAGTGGTGACAGTGGACCAGTGCAGTGGGCTATAACAGTAGGCCTGTAGTAATAGTGGAGTGGTGGCAGTGGACCAGTGCAGTGGGCTATAACAGTAGGCCTGTAGTAATAGTGGAGTGGGGGCAGTGGACCAGTGCAGTGGGCTATAACAGTAGGCCTGTAGTAACAGTGGAGTGGGGGCAGTGGACCAGTGCAGTGGGCTATAACAGTAGGCCTGTAGTAATAGTGGAGTGGGGGCAGTGGACCAGTGCAGTGGGCTATAACAGTAGGCCTGTAGTAACAGTGGACCAGTGCAGTGGGCTATAACAGTAGGCCTGTGTAGTAATAGTGGAGTGGTGACAGTGGACCAGTGCAGTGGGCTATAACAGTAGACCTGTATAGTAATAGTGGAGTGGTGACAGTGGACCAGTGCAGTGGGCTATAACAGTAGGCCTGTATAGTAATAGTGGAGTGGGGACAGTGGACCAGTGCAGTGGGCTATAACAGTAGGCCTGTAGTAATAGTGGAGTGGTGGCAGTGGAGCCCAGGGGTGGACTGCATGCCACATGACGTATCGCATACCAGGCAGTACCGACCCCCTCTGCTGGTCCCGGTCTGGGCCAAATGTTTAAATTGTCTGTTGGTTGTGTGTGTATCATTCATGTTGTACACTGTAAATGTGGTGGTGTTATAAGGGCTTGTATTTCAAGTATTTCTATATGGGCCTCGATCGACCCGAAAAGTCAGTAGTCGCAAGTGCTATTTGTAGGTCTTGACAGGAGAGGTATGCTGGGAATAGCAGCACGATGATTCAGCGACCACACGGCAACCGGGATCTATATGATGATGGTCCTGTGTTCATTATAGCGTGTATAATGAACACGGTATATCTCTTTTAGAGAAGCCTCCTCCACACGGTTGCACAGCATGAGCGACCGAGAGCGGCGGGCGGCCTGCATGCATGATGATGTGGGAGACATGAGGAAATGAGAGGTGGATGGGGGGAGAGAGAGAGAGAGAGAGAGAGATTAATTGCATTTTTATAGCGCTTTTCCAATTGCTCAAAGTGCTTTACAATGGTTCATTCATTCATACATTGGGAGGGGGGGGGGGGGGGGAAGAGAGAGAGAGAGAGAGAGAGAGACTTTTTTTTTACTTTAAGAAACTTCTTCATTCTTGAAATGGTTTACCTTCTTTAATAAATCAGTTACAAACTATACAATAGGACCTTACCCCATTATTCGTTCTTTTTTTTTTCATTTACAAAATTGACTCCCTCGTCATTTACAGAAAAAAAGCACACCTTCATAATCCCAAACAGCCTTAAAACCCTCCATTGTTTTCATAAAATGTGTATTCAAACAAACTCTTGCTTTGACTACATTTTCAAAAACTGCTAAACGATCACACCTCTGTCCTCCATCCATTTTTTCTTTCCTATGTAAATAAGTCAGAGAGAGAGAGGGGGGGAGAGAGGGGGAGAGAGGGAGAGAGAGAGAGAGAGAGAGAGAGAGAGAGAGAGAGAGAGAGAGAGAGAGAGAGAGAGAGAGAGAGAGAGAGAGAGAGAGAGAGAGAGAGAGAGAGAGAGAGAGAGAGAGAGAGAGGTAAACAAGTGGTGGAAAAAGCACTCACATTTCTTTCTATAAAAGTATTAATGTATTGATACTTTTGTATCTCTAAGTATTTGCATCAAAATGTACTTAAAGTACCAAAGTAGAAAGTACTCATTATGCGGAATGTTCCATGAAAATGTAAGAATAATTCAAATAATTTGTAGTGATGTTTTTCCATAAATCAATGCTATTGAGTGTAAAAAATATTGAACAATGGAAAAAGTGCATGCGTCTGACAAAACCAGCTAACTCCATTGGACCCTACAATGTCTTCTAAGCAACTAACTCCAACCCCCTCTTATGCAAGTATCTACTGACAATATAAAGTCACAATACCAAATTTGATGTTTTTAAAAATATAAAAGGTTTTCTTCATTTCCTGATATTTTCTTTTTTTTTATGTAATGAAAAATGTACATTTCGGAGTTATAGCTGCTTTTTGCCCAAATAGAACAAATAATTAATCTACGTGCTACATCGATTGGCTATTCAAAAGTGTGTGGATTTGTTGGACACCTTTAAAAAAAATATATATATATTGAACATTTTCAACTGGATCAATAGAGTGGTTAATGCGGTGTAGCAGACTGCACGCTATAGGTTCCTCATATCAACCCCCTGAGGTTCCTGCAGAGGGAGGATATGTGCACTTATTGTACGAATAATTGCACCTGCAGCTGCAGCGTGCGTGCTTGCGTGCGTGCGTGCGGCGAGTGTTTGTGAATTCTTCAAACTCTCCCTCCATGGTGTTTCTTCTGTCAGGAAGCTCATAACATGTTTGTGGGCTGCTGTCTTGGTTTGTGTGATTAGAGAACGGCATGAGGTCGCCTGCCATTCTAAACAACCTCCTTCTCCATCACTGCAGTCAATCTTAGGCCATTGAGAGTTTCGTTTGCTTAAAGAAAATCTTCAGATTTGCACACATTTTCAAGGATTTTTCAAAAATAGCAGAGTTATATGCTTGCTATGAGCTTTTATAATCAGCTATTTTTAACAGCCAATCAATAGGCTGTAGCTTGTATATATATATAGCTAACATCTAAAATTACACAGATGCTCGTTTTTTATTGCTTAATGTCAAACCTGCCATCCTGTCTTTATTCTGACACAGTAGGTTGACATTCACACGCACGCACGCACGCACCCATGCGCGCACAGCACACGCACACGTCTGACATGTTTGCCATTAATCTTGACAATCTCGGCGTCTTTGCTCAAGCACGCCTTGACAGACAATGTGTAGCAGTGTTGTCATGTCAAGGTGTTCTTGAGCAAAGACACGGAGATCATCGGAGGAGGACTGCTCGCGGTCTTCGCCGCTGATAGTATGTTTGTAGACTTCTATCACTCCCTTCCACCCATTTCATGCTGGATATCATTGTATAATGTATTACTGTATACCGATTCACTCTACTGTGCCTTATTATTACTGGCACACGGTTGTATTACTATATATAATAATAATATAGTTCAAGTGTCGCACAAAAGGTAGAAAAAAAAACCCCCACACAATTCGATAGATCTGCTGTTTTTGAAAAATGTCGAGAGCGCTTAAGTCCGTCTTTGTGTTTTACAATGAACCAATGAAACGTACAATGAAACGGACCGTTAATAATGACTTAATTGGATTCATTTGGAACGCAAGTTATTACTTTTTTCTCCATTGCTGAGAAGTAAAGATTTTGACAACGACGATGTGCTCCTCATCAATTGCACACAAACGTCAGGACATTTGAAGCTGCATTATTTGGCCTCTCTAATGCTTTTATAAGATTGTATTGGGTTATACTAAACTGTATACAGGTTTTGACGCTGCTGGAATAAGAAGCCAAATGCACTCGCCTGCCATAAAATCCCCACGGTGTCACTTTTCTAAATGAATGTTATTTTATCGATTTATTCATATGAATTGTGTGCATGTCTGTGTGTGACTGTAATCTTAATATTGCTTTAACCCATTCTGAACGGGATCCCATTTTGGTGTCGGCATCATGTTATGCTTTAGCTATTGAAAAATAGCAGATCTACAAGCTCATAGCGCGCCACCGAGTGGCGCGCTACGAGCTTGTAGGTCTGCTATTTTTTTTAAATCGAAGAACGACTGTGACATTTTTAGAATCTGATCTCAGGTCAGAATGGGTTCATCAGACCAGTGTGTGTCCCAGTAGGAACCTCGTATGAATCTGATCTCAGGTCAGAATGGGTTAAATGTTGCTTTTGTACACTGGCACCCGCCGTGGAAGAGAGGAGAGAGAGACCTTGGGTCTCTATGGATTTCCCTGAAATAAAGGTTTCAATCAATACGAGGGGGCCGGGCGAGCGGGCAATCTTCTGCCCTTGTGATAAACTGCATTAGAATCCTCCATAAATCTCTTTGTACTTAGTATAGCCCTACAGGCCTATATATATGCTCTAATACTTGATTTCCCCGTTTGCGTTTGAAGTCCGCTTGAATTATGCATTCGTACAGTCTTGTTGCAATGCTACACTACTACTACTCCATGTTCCTATAAGCAGTGTATACATATACAATCAACGGCAGATAATGCAAAGCTGCGACCTGAAGCCAAACAGGAGTTTTTAGTTGAATAATATTTGAATCCCGGACCTTACCTCCAGTATAGTATGAAATGAGGATAGGGCCATTCAAGCCGTATAAGATGTGGGAGGCTGTTCTCCATGGGTGGAGCCTGCAGTGCAGAACCATTGTGGCTCACAGGCCACCACTCCTGAATGAAGTGTCATGGTGCTGGGAGTCTGGTGCACCTAAGACCAGGAGTGGACCTGGTGAGACGTATAGGATAGACCCCGGAAAGGAGTGACACGGTAGTTCCGGAGCAACAGATTGTGTGGCCCCCTGGTCTTTTCCTATAATGGGACTGCTCGAGCGTGTAGTTACTGGGACGCAAGTCGGGACCACCTGAGTGAGGGGCATGATGTTGCGAGACCCGAAACCCAGATGACCGTGGGATACATCACTGAGGATACGTCCCAGGTGCATCTATGCTCTGGGGAGCCTTTATTTGCCCCTGGCTGTGGGGCTTTACAGCAAGTATATAGGTCCTGGGTTTGACTCCCACTGTGGTGTGGGCAGCTGGCTGCACGGGGCATTCTCAGATTCCTGTGTGGAGCTGTGTGAGTACTTTTACTTTCAGCATTTTAAGTATACACTTTGATGACAATACTTTTACTCAAGTACATTTTTGACCAGTATTTTTCATTGTGGTATTGATAATTGCACTTCTTCTTCTTCTTTCGTGTATCTTCCTCAAATGTCCAACTCGGTATCGAGTATATAGCCACAAAAAAAACGTTTTTGTCAACCAAAAAACAACTGTAGATGTAGTCGACTAAAATCGGATCACATTTAGTCGACTAAAACTAGACCAACGCTGAAACATCTCAGCTCACTGAAATATGACTAAATTAAGTTTATTCCAAAGACTTATGTGACTAAAACTAAAATAAAACATTGCTGCCAAAATCAACACTGCAGTGCACTTCATCCACGCCTGCATGCAGTGCATGTGCTTCTGTCACCTCCTTGACCAAAAGGCCTCTGGTGCCAGGAGTGTGCACTTTGTAAAAGGGTTGTGTGCTCGCGCCCGGTGTCGAGTGATTTACGAGCGCGCTCCGACTCGAACGCGACGCACACACGCAGGGTTATTGACAGAGAGTTGCTCATAACGTGACAAACGGTGGACGCCGGCCGTTTCAGCGGAGACTTGACACGGACAAAGGAGATAACCCGAGCTATATCCGTGCAGCTGCATTAATGTTGGTTTAGTTCACTGTCGTTCATATATATACGATCAGATATGACCTTTCTGTGAATGAATGGGCTGTCAATGGAGCTTGTTGCGACTGAGATGCAGATAGCGGTCTATACGTTGCTTGCGACTATAGCCTTACAATACTTCTATGTAGCTCGGTCCGAACCATTTTCAAAGGGGGTCGTCTTTGAAGGCGTGAAGATACCTCAGGGCCGACTGCAACTCCTAATGATGTCATTTTGTGGGTCCTTGACATGAAAAGGGAAACCACTGACACGCACAATGCGTCACATTACATCATTTTTATTTAACTATACATTGCAATATTGCAACTCTTATGGTCGCATATTATAAGGTAAGGTCATGTTTATCCATAGGGCGTCTTTCAAAACAATTAAGTGTTACAAGACGCTGTAGGCCTACGATAAATAAAATAATAAAATAAATAAACATCACATCAAAGAAAAGAGGGAAAGCGAGTGCATTTTCCGGCAGCGGCATCAGCTAAGTGGAGTCTCCGCCAATTGTCGACAACACCCGAGGCATGGCGGCAGTGTTTCTCTGCGGCATCGGTCCGACACCCTATACCCCAAACCCATAACCCTATAACCGCAAGCACGACGCTACGCACGTCGGATCAACGCATGTCGGACCAACGCATGTCAGTAGCCACAGGTGACGCTGATACCCTACTACGCCAAACCCTAACTCTGACCGCAAGTACGACACAACGCAAGTCGGACCTAACGCATGCACTCCCATCTTACCCGGCAGGTAAGGTGGGAGTAATTTCGTGAAAAATGTTTCTACTGTATTTTTTGCTTGTTTTTCTACTGTATATGTTTTGTTTTATGCTGTCCAGCACTTTGGTAAACCTTGGTTGTTTTTAAATGTGCTCTAGAAATAAAATTGACATGACTTGACTATTACTGTACTGTACTGTACTGTACTGTACTGTACTGTACTGTACTGTACTGTACTGTACTTTACTGTACTGTACTGTACTGTACTGTACTGTACTGTACTGTACTGTACTGTACTGTACTGTACTGTACTGTACTGTACTGTACTGTACTGTACTGGTGTTTATAGTTTCATACGGATATTCTACTGTTAGACTGATGATAGGTTCTTGGTTTAGCTAATTGATCCTAGATGACTATTTCTATGCATTTGGAGCATTACTCTCAAGGTTCAAGGTTAGCTTATTGTCCCTTGCGGGAAATTGGTTTGCAGCCAGATCATAGTAAAAAAAAATACACACAACAACAACAACAACATTCAATACAAGACTAAGATCTAAGAACGGGGCACTAGAGACAGATAATTCACGACATTCAATAGTAGCAAAGTCAGCAAAAGTGCATTAGTGGGCAGTATGTGCTTATTGTAAATCGCTCTGGATTAAAGCAGAATTCCAGACCAGCACTTGTTTCACTATTATTATTATTATTATTATTATTATTATTATTATTATTATCCAACAACCAGTGGTAGAGGCAAAAATCACACCTGTGTGAACCAAGTGGTGCAACTCCCCTCTCTCTCTCTTCTAGAGCAAGGATGGCTATATTTTAGCTCGCTAGCATTGACGCTATTTATGTAGCAACAACATCCACACACGGGTGCGGGTGCGTGCGCACACCAGTGGTGCACGCACACGCATGCGCACACCACTCGTGCTCATTGACGTACACAAACAGGTACATGGACATTGCGAGCTGGTTGTAGAAGTGGTTACTTAAAAAACAAACAAGCAATCAAAAAGATTCATTCAGAGCGGGCCGCAGGCAACATCTGCCTACCCTATCCCCCCATCCCATCATGCAACGGCACCATTTCATCCTATCCAAGCCTTTCCCCTTGGTCTCTCTCAACCTTCTTCGGGAGAAGGTCTCCGGACTGAATTTCCACATAAAATTATCATTATGGGTTTGATTATGGTAACATCCACCAAATATGTACAGCTCTCCATTGTGCGTAAAGGCTAAATGATAATCACATGCTTCTGGAGAAACTGTGCAGAACTTGTGTTCGCAGCCAGTGGTTGGTCTCTGTGTCAAACACTGTGATGGTGTTCTGGTACACACTCCCAAAAGCATCCTCCAAATACAAACATATTTGTCCCGATGATGGTAGCAGATTGTTGTGTTGTGTGGGTGTAAATCCTGTAAAATAACTAATTGTTTGGAAGATGTGGTGACAGTGAGTGGCAATACATTGACTCACTCTTGTAAAGATGTGGTGACAGTGAGTGGCATGAGTGCATTAGCCTTTAATATTGTAACGCTTGGGGGGGGTTTCTGATCCAAAGGAGTAGTCATGGCAACAGAAAACTATTCAAGGACCCCCATATAACTCTCAGAATGACAGAGCAAGGTTCCGTTCGATCCCACTCAAGGAACCCAATGTATGTCACAGTCACTCACTCACTCACTCACAGACCGACAGCATGAGGAAACGATGTGTAGTACTTTGTGCCAAGCTGTCTCCCATTCAGCAAACTGCCGCATAATTGACCTTGCCAACAGATTGGCAGAGTGGTTGCAGTCTTGTCTGGGGCACTATACATCTGCAAAAGGTACCAGCCTGCTCATCGGGAGCAATTAAGACTTCTATGAATTAATTGCTCAAGGACACTTAGGACACATAAGGCCAGGAGACGATGAGGATCAAATGTGGGACCGTTGGTTTCCAGTGCACCACTCAGGATGTGCACTCTAAGGCATGTTGGGAAGTTACTGCTCACTTACTGCTGAAGAAGACCACTTTTCCGACTTTTTTCCCAATGGCTCTTCCTGCCGAAGACGACTTTTCCGACTTCTGCTGTTTATTATTGATGCAGAATGGTTTCGCTGATATCCACCGTATATCGTTACGTTCAGGATTTTGAGCTTGTAGATCTGCTGCTTTTTGCTATTGCTGAATGTGAATCCTGAAAAGTAACAGTTTTGGACATAATGTTTGTCCACCCCGACAGAGACGATGTCAAAGGTTGTGATGGTTATACAGAACTGATTATAAAGATTGACTTAGAAATAAAAAGATTATTGCAAATGGAATCGCATTTTGGTCATATAACAGACAGGAAAAAGAAGAAGACAAAAAATGTATACTTTCCAGCCCTATACATCAAATTCCCGGTTTGTAACTCTCCACCACTGTGCTGTCGCTGGCAGTAAGGCGTCTTCTGTTTATTGTCTCAGCATGAACTGCCGCCACGGCTGTTTACACACATTCTTATTTTGCAAACGCCAATTGTTAGCTAAGGTGACCAAGGTGTCAAGCATAATAACCACTGGCATCGCTAACAGCTATCCGGACATGACAGCCCAGCAGCTAATCATGGGCACCTGCAGCGAACCGCTAGAGATGTATATATACGCATCATCAAATTCCGCTCACCCAGACGGGAAGCTTGTTAATAGGATTTTTTTCCCCCTGTTGTTGTTGTTTTTTTTTGTTTCTCGGTCCTCATGCCTTCCCATGCAGGCTTGTCTTCCTGAAGTGTGGCTGGTTGTTATCGTCTGCGCTGGACAACCGCTGGACTCCCCGATCTCATAGAACCATTTGCATAATGAAGTAGGGGGACACATGGGTAATGGTGGGTAGCGCTACAGTATTTAAGCTTTGTGTGTACGTGTGCGTGCGTGCGTGCATGTGCCTGTGCGGTTATGTTTTCTGCTCTAAATGGTAACAAGTTGATTATTGCTGAAGCTGCATGGCAGTCAAACCGTACTCATGGGGGTATACGGGACCACAGCGAAGCAATTCATTATCAGCACTGCATGGGTGGCAGAAAGTAACCCTGTATCTCTATATACTTTGAAAATGCCGTTTTCTTTAGGGGGGGGTAACTTGATTCCCTCCTTTGTCACTTGTCCTTTGTACTACAGTGTCACACAAGCTCACAATTGCACAAAATTGTTTAAAGGAGCAGTTCAGGCTCAAATCAATGACATACCCCTGCATGCATGATGTCTTGAATTCATGGATGTTTTTTTGGTTCTTGTCGCGTCCCTAAGCCAATAATTTGATGAGCGGCGGAGTCTATCCGGTCTGAGCAGCCACCCTGACATCAAATTACTGCTTTAGGATTGCTATACAGAGAAACTGAAACTCAAACAGTCCATGAATTCAAGGCTTCATGGCGTGTGGAATTGATAGAAAAATAAGTATTTTATAAATATTTTATAAATATAATGACAAATGATTACCAAGAGTTTGTTTGTGAATCAGAAGACTATCTCGGATCCATTGGCATTGGTTATTTTTTGAGGGGCGCTAGGCTTTCCAGTTGTGTTCAGTGAGGCTTTTATTGCACAGCTCAACCTGCCCCCCATGCAGTTATTCACGCTGTTGTTGTTTCCAGCGGTGTAAGTCATGTCATGTTCTCCTCCTAATCATGCTCTGTTACAAATCACAACGCAAGGCCACAGAACTTCGTAGATTAAAGTCCTCCAGTGCAACATCGGACATGTACGGTATGTTGCAATGTGGGGTTCACACGGTATGTGTCAAGGACGCTGTGTGCGATCTGGCAATGAGCCATATGTGGCTCAGCAACAACGCCTGTATAATAAAACGAGTCCATTTTCAAACGAGACAAGCCCAGAGCTGCTTAATAATAAAGAGACATGGCAACGCTGCACCTGATCAGAATGTTTGAAGGTTCGCAAACAGACATTATTTCTGGGTGGAATGACGTTTTCCACAACATAATATAATAAAGTGTACAAGGACATTGTCAAACCTGTGGATATTTATAGCAAAAAAAACATATTTCTTATAGTCAATAACAATATCATAAGTCTCCTGTTCTTCCAGAAATAAGGTTAATAATAAGGTTAACGAATTTACCCGGAAATACATATTTGGTTGTAGTGACGTCGTGACTCGTGATGATTCTATAGTTTGTACTTATTTGACCACATTTTGAGCATGTCATTACAGGCAAACATTGAATTTTTTTTAAGGACCTATCAAAAATGTAGGGTTTGTGTTAAAATGCAAGAATAGAAGCTCGCAAAGAAATAGTCGTAGTAGAGATTCCATCTTCAACTGCTTATCCGTAGTCGGGTCGCGGGGGCAACGGCTCCACCAGAGAGCTCCAGACGTCCCTCTCCAGAGCAACATTAGTGACTTCCTCCTGGGGGATCCTGAGGCGTTCCAAGGCCAGTGAGTCGATGTAATCCCTCCATCTGCGCCTTGTTCTGCCCGAGGTCTCCTCCCAGTGGGACGTGCATCGAGGACCTCCCTGGTTATAGAGGCATCCTATAACCAGATGTCTGAACCACCTCAGCTGGCTCCTTTCCAAGCGAAGGAGCAGCGGCTCTACTCCGAGTCTCCCTCGCGTGACTGAACTCCTCACCCTATCTCTAAGGGAGATGCCGCAGCCACCCGTCGGAAGAAAACTCATTTCGGCCGCTTGTATTCGCGGCCTTATTCTTTCGGTCACTCACACTTCATGACCACAGGTTTTTTTTTATGTATCCCCTATCCCTTACATGGGCTACTGGCCACATGAGGCCCCACCTAGCTTCTTAATTTTGATCTCAAAGTGCACCAGATTGAAGCATTTTCATGGCAAATTTACAGATTTTTCTAGACCCGGGGGGGGGGGGGGGGGGGGGGGGGGGGGGGGGGGGGGGTGGGGTAGCGCCCCCCCGGACCCCCCCCCCCCCCCCCCCCCGGACCCCCCCCCCCCCCCCCCCGACGTGGCAGGGCAGGGGGGGGCCTCATAATACTAAGTTGCTTGGGCCTCTAAAGGCCTAGAACCGGCACTGGGTATAGACGGAGAGCTTTGCCTTCTGGCTCAGCTCTCTTTTCGTCACAACAATGCGGTACAGCGACTGCAACACCGCCCCTGCGCTCCGATTCTGCGGCTGATCTCCTTCTCCGTCCTCTGAGTAATGTGATACCTCTGTAATTGGCACACACCCTCTGTGTGTGTATGTGTGTGTGCATGCGTGCGTGTGTGCGTGCGTGATTGAGCAGTGGTGAGCGGCTGATTGTCTACCAGCTGGTGTGCGTGGTTGAGTGAGTGAGTGGTGTGTGTGTGTGATTGGCTCCTGTGTTGGTGACTCCACTGTAAAGCTGGCTACTCTCCAGTACTTCTGGTGTCCTCCATGTTCCACCAAGCCCTGTGAACCGCTGCGATATTTATGTAAATCCATCATATGCCGTCTCTGTCGGGTGCGAACCTCAGAACTGTTAACCTTCCGAGGTTTCAAATCCAAGAAATAACAGAAGTGTCGGATCTACATGCTCGAGCTGGTAGGTCTGCCGCTTTTGATGCTTTCGTGGGACGCTGATCAATAGGGCGTTAACTTACGAAAAACGTTAAAATATGGAGGTAAGAGGTTTCGGGAAGCACCCTATGTTCCGACGGACCATTGCTCCGAAGGAGCATTGGTCCGAGGTGCGCTGGGGGTCGGGAGAGGGTGGTGGTTAGGTTTAGGTGTCTGCCCCGGGGAGGTTTGGGTGAGGGTTTGAGGTAGGTCGATCGGACCAATGGACCGTCGGCATATTGACGCGGACCCAGAGGTTTCTGCCCGACAGCAACGATACAAGTGTTGAATGTTATACGTATAGTAAGACTGCACACCTGAACCCTATAGTAGCCTGGCTTTGCCAGACACATAACCAGTGTTAGGCGGACGATGCGGAAGTATGCTGGAGGAAATCTGAAAATGACCGCGCTAATCTGCATTTCAATAGTGTCGCAGTCCCGCCCCCTTTCAGAACGACGAGTGGCCCAGGGAATGATTCTCGTTCATCTTCTTCATAGGCTTTTCACAAAAAGTATTTATTTAAAGACGTTTACGCCACGACGGACAAAGACAACTCGGATCGTAAACAAATCATGACGACATGGGCAATTGGGCCGATCAAATAATTAGAACGAAGAAAATAAAGGCAGGAGACAACACAATTTGTTTTGTTTTTCTTCTTATTAATTATTTGATCGGACCAAAACATTGTGTTTATTGCCATGATTTCTCACGATCCGAGTTGGCTGTGTATGAATAATATACAGGTAAAGGCGAGGGAGAACAGATGAGTTTTGAGGAGGGATTTAAAAGCCTGAATTGATCTAATATGGAGGGGTAGCATGTTCCAGAGTTAGGGGCCCGCAGCATCATTACATAACATGTTTGTGGATGCAATCACTTCATTCAATTTAGCAAAATATGGCAGTGGGTGTATTATTATTATTATTATTATTATTATTATTATTACTGTATTCACCTTTTCCTATTTGTATCTGTAGCCGTTGGCACTCCCTAGTTTGTCCATCTATACCTGCATAGATTGATTGGTCATGCCTGCCTAATGCCTGTCATCATGTGCTTGTTTCTAGAAAGTGGCAGATTTGTTTTTCTTCACCACAGAAACTTGCGTATTTGTTTATGATTAAATATAAACGAGAAGCCTCTCTGAGAGTATAGCCTAAATGTTAGCCTCACAATGTCAAACGTCTATTGCAAAGTTTTTGGAAAGAATAGAAGAATAGAGGAGCTATAGCCTACTCAACAGTTGTATCCTGAGGACTTCAGCTTTACTGGGCAACTCAACAACAGCGTCCGCCCCTTGATTATGGATTACTACAGTACGTGATTGAAGACATCAAAGGTCATAATTGTAATCTTTGCTGAATGGATTTTCATTGATTGTGCTCATGTTGTCTGCTTCTATGCTATGGGGTGCTATCTTGCTAGTTTGTCATTTGGAAGTGAGTTGAAAGAAACTATAGCTGTACAGTGTACACTCTGCAGTCTACAATACTCAACACTACTACTAATAATTCAATACTAGTAAGCTGCCTGGGAGAGTGTGCATGTTGTTGCTTTAAGGTTGTTGAGGGGTGCTCCTATGTCTAGCCGCAATTTGCAACTCTAGATTTTTTTACAATGGGATGAATCTAGTTGCAATACCCTCCATTGACTCCCGACTCATCCAATTGCGTTTGCGATCTGCTTGTCTTAAACGATGTTAAACTCACCAACATTGCAGCTGTAGTCCAAGCTTGAATTATCCTCTTTCAATCTGCTGAGCTTGTTTTTCATAAAAATCCCCCGTAGACATGTTATGAGCTACTTTCTGTCCAAAAGTGATATTCCGAGCCGCCATTTTGTAATTTTTCAACAGGCCGTAAAACAAGACGTGTGGGAGAGCGCTTGTTTAATAGAATCTTACCTGGGAAGGTAAGACACCCAAAGAAGAGGCAGATGCAGCGCAACGCCCCGTCACGCACGGCCTTCTATTAAACAAGCGCTCTCCCACGCGACAGAAAGTAGCTCATAACATGTCTACGGGGAATTTTTATGAAAAACAAGCTCGGCAGATGCAAAGAGGATAATTCAAGCTTGGACTATACAGCTGCAATGTTGGTGAGTTTAACGTCGTTTAAGACAAGCAGATCGCAAACGCAATTGGATGAGTGGGGAGTCAATGGAGGGTATTGCAACTCTATGTAGATTCATCCCATTGTAAAAAAGTCTAGAGTTGCAAATTGCGGCTATACTCCTATGTCCAGCTTTGAGTGTTTGTGTAAACACAAACATTGTGTAAACACAAACATTGAAGACGAAGGTGAGGACTCAAATTGTGATTGGCCGGAATGAGATGTTGTATGACGATGTGCATGATAAGAGCGCCCCTCATTATTTGTACTTTTTAGGGTATAGCCCCTCCTATATGGGTTTAATGTTTGTTTTTAGTTCAATGTTTGTTTTAAAAACGCCATTAACAATACAGAGAATTGTTTGTTTGTTTTGTTTGTTTTGACACCGTTTGTTTTACATCATCATTACACCACCTAATCATAGAAATATGAGGTAGACTTTAATATATTGGCGCCCCTCACTTCACACGAGTGTGATTTTTTTGTTTACATTTGGGCATGTGATGGGATGAAGTGTCTTGTAGTAGCCTGACATTACACCTGTCAATAAGACGCCTGACTTAATATTTCTATAGGAAATTGAAGGCCAAAATTAGTTAGTCAATTAATTAATGCAACATAATTTGCACAGTGTGCCCACCCAGATGGTCCCAGGCCAAGTTAATAATGAATTCCTGCATACGCCACTGCAGTTGTCCAGCCTAGTTTTTATCCAATTATGAAACATTGCAAAATTTAAACCCAGCACATACTTAAAAGAGAGAAAAAAAAATATCTCATGTTTTTGTTTCATCCTGTCCGGCTCCCCTGATCGAGTCTCCGCTTCAGTTCGTCCAACATGCGGCCGCCAGACTCTTTCCAAATCCGTGCACATATTCTTATCTATTGTGGTGTTGGCTGCTCTGTACAATTTTACAACGCCAGTAATGCTGCAACTCTCTCTTTACGGGTCTGGACTCTGCAGGGCAAGTGGGCATGGTCACACAAGATGAAGGGCGATGTGCTCACCTGTAGTAGCCTACAGTGCGCTATTTTCCGAACGCGCCCAGGAAGGAAGGAAGAAGGTGGATAAGACAGCGGGCTGCGTTACTGCTCCGGTTTGGTTTCAGGTTAGTTTCTATATAACTTTGAACGAATGTTAATTTGCGATGTTGTGTGGTTTTGTCTCACGAGGTGTGAAGATATTAGAATTAAATCAAACTAAAGAAACAATTAAAACTAGTTCAAATTAAAACAAGGCTTTACAACAACAACAACAAATAAATGGCACACAACGGAAAATCATGCCAAGCCTTTTTAGCCTTTTTATTTAATAAGCCTAGTGGGTGGATATTTGCCCTAGAATGTATCTTGTGTGCCATGCATCGATTGTGTCTTATAGGCCTAAAGCGTATTAAAGTAGGTTGCCAATGTATAACATCACATTCTATTGATTCATTTTTTAGTATTGTAGGCTATGATTCGTTGAGTTTATTATAGCTACAATACATTTTCTTTTGGGTTTGCAGCATAATGTGTTTTGATTGATTGATTTAAGTATTTATTAACTATCCCGTGACGCCCTCGTTGCCATGGGCGCCTTTGGACGCCTTTTTGAAAATAAATAAATATATATATATATAATTTCTTTCTTATTTTATCCAGATTTAGAAAATTCCTCTAATCTGGTGTTCAGGTGATGCTATTCACATTACATGCACATTTTTATTACAAATTCTTTCTTTTATTTATAATGGACTTCGGTGGCAACGAGGGACAAAACTGGTATCCAACCTGGTGGCACTGGATGAGTTTAACAGTTTGCAGAATTACAGTAGATCTCAGACACAACTCGATGCAAACAACTGTCAACTGTGAACGACACCATAAAGCATTACACTTGTTTACAATATAGGGTCCACTATGTTCAATTCATCAGAACATGTAGAGACGTAGGCTACAAATACACTTCTATGTAACCAAAAACAGGAAATCATCATAAAAGGAGGTAAAAAAAGGTTAAAAAAACATAGCTTACAGTGAGGGGGAAAGGGGTGGGGGGGATTCAGATTTTACGGGGCCAGTTTCGAATTGCAGCCGTCCGTAGGTGTCCTTATGAGAGCGGTTTTGAAGGAGTTCCGTTGAATTTAGTCCCCTTTGTATATACTTTGTACGGAATCTGGGTTGTACATGGTTTGTTGAACTCCCTCTGGTGTTGCTGGGTATAAACTTCATTGACATTAAGGGAGTATTTAGACATACATGGGTATCTTGGTGGAGTGGCAAATGTTGTGGACCAGACCCATTGCAAGATGCTGTACTCTGTCGCCAACCTTGGTCCTTAAAGGGACACTTCACCCTTTTTGCAAAAAAATATATGTTAATGACGTTTAGAAGCTTTAGATCACTTTTCTGGGGGTATTTATGTGTGTAATATGTGGTTTTAGATATTTTAGATTGTAGCAGTGTCTCTGTTGTCTCTGATGTCATGGACACTGGTCTCACTACCTTCCTGGACTACAATTCCCATAATTCTTTGGTGCACTGCTCCTCCTTGTGGATAGGGGGGAGAGCTGTCTTACTGAGACAACATGTAGTCCAGGAATTTACATTTCAACGAAAGGACCTGTAAATGACAACACAAAAACTAAGGCACTGGTGTCGTACTTCTGGTTTACCGGAACGGGGTGCAACTCCCTGCAGTGCCCTGCTCAATTTGTTGTATTTACATGGTTCATTGGTCCATGGTCTCAGAGGTCATCACTATAGTGCGGAGTGTTGCGGAGGATGAGAAACATTAGCAAATTGTTTAAAAGTGTTTAAAATAAAATAAAAACGCATTACTCCGCAATTCTTCCGCAACACTCCACAATTCCTCCGCAATACTCCGCAATTAAAAAAAAAAAAAAAAAAAAAAGGGCTATAACCCATCATTTTTCCGCAATTCCTCTGCAATACTCCGCAATTTTTCCGCAACACTCCGCAATTCCTCGGCAACACTCCGCAATTTTTGCGCAACACTCCGCAATTCCTCCGCAATACAATTTTAAAATTTAAAAAAAACATGGGCTATAACCCATCGTTTTTTCATTTTTTCATTTTTTTCAAATCCTCAAAAGTGATGAAAACGTTTTAAACGTTTGACCTAATTCTTATCTGTAAAATTTTAGGTGGACAGGGTTCTTTCAGACATAACCCCCAACTGTTACTTTTCAGGAAACAGGGGGAGAGAGCACCGTCTCCCGATGGTCCTTCCCAGCACCTTGATGTCATGACATGGGACTTGAACCGGCCAACTGTCTGTAGCAGAGAGGGTCCGGCCCATTCCTCTCTGTTATGTCATATGACGAGCATTTAACTTTTAATATCACAATTATTGTAGCTAATCTTTAACTGAATCTGGAAGTATTCCTTTATTAAATGATTCTTCATAGTCTGGAATTATAACTGATCAATTTTCTTTTGTGACTTTCGCCTTTATTTTATATGGAGGGACAGTCAGTGGTGTAAACTTTATTTAAATAGCACATTTCATACATAAAATGCAACTCTGTCACATTCTGTCTCTCCCTCAGTCTCCACACTGGCCTCCCATATCCCATTCCAGCACACCCAGTTCCATTTACACACCTGTCAACTACCTAATCAGCCCAGCAGTGAACACTTCTCCAATCAACCTGCTCACTATAAAACTGGACTCAGTACAAACACTCATTGTCAGTTCATAACCTGTGTCACAGATGTCCTGCCTGTTCATGTGTTGACTTTGATGTCATTCTGATTCATGCCTGATTCCAACCTGCATTCCCCTGTGTAAGATATCTCGTAATTCTTTATTAAATACTTTATTATTATACTCTAGTTTGTTGTGACTTTGCTCCTGGGTTCAACTCTGTCTGCATCCTTGACAACTAAAGTACTTCACATATTCAACTTTATTTATATAGCACATGTCATACATAAAATGCAACTCAAAGTACTTCACATGAAAATAAAATAAAAAATAACAAGCAGCGGAATGCCAGAAACAAAAAGTAGGTCAATCTACAATTAGCAAATAAAAATAGCAATACAAAACTAAAACATTAAAAATGGTAAGGAAATTTGTATTGGATAATACATTTTAAATTGATATTATTAGATATTCAACTTTATTGACATTTATAATTAAATTGGTGTCTTTACACTGTAGAATCCATTGTTGTTTGTTTCTGTTGCTTAACTCTGTTGCTTTAACTACATATAAGTGTCTATTTGTTTGTCTCTAAATGTTTTGATGAATTGAACAATGCCCTTTGTTCAATTCATGCCATACTATAGCACGCCGTTTTTCATCATTTTTGAGGATTTGAAGAAAATTCAAAATTTCAAAAAACATGGGTTATAGCCCATCGTTTTTTGAATTTTTGAAAAAAATGTTATCCTCATTTTTCATCATTTTTGAACATGGGCTATAGCCCCTACCGTACGGCATACTATAGCACGCCGTTTTTCATCAATTTTGAGGATTTGAAGAAAATTCAAAATTTCAAAAAACATGGGTTATAGCCCATCGTTTTTTGAATTTTTGAAAAAATGTTATCCTCATTTTTCATCATTTTTGAACATGGGCTATAGCCCCTACCGTACGGCATACTATAGCACGCCGTTTTTCATCATTTTTGAGGATTTGAAGAAAATTCAAAATTTCAAAAAACATGGCTTATAGCCCATTGTTTTTTGAATTTTTGAAAAAAATGTTATCCTCATTTTTCATCATTTTTGAACATGGGCTATAGCCCCTACCGTACGGCATACTATAGCACGCCGTTTTTCATCATTTTTGAGGATTTGAAGAAAATTCAAAATTTCAAAAAACATGGGTTATAGCCCATCGTTTTTTTGAATTTTTGAAAAAAATGTTATCCTCATTTTTCATCATTTTTGAACATGGGCTATAGCCCCTACCGTACGGCATACTATAGCACGCCGTTTTTCATCATTTTTGAGGATTTGAAGAAAATTCAAAATTTCAAAAAACATGGGTTATAGCCCATCGTTTTTTGAATTTTTGAAAAAAATGTTATCCTCATTTTTCATCATTTTTGAACATGGGCTATAGCCCCTACCGTACGGCATACTATAGCACGCCGTTTTTCATCATTTTTGAGGATTTGAAGAAAATTCAAAATTAAAAAAAACATGGGTTTTAGCCCATCGTTTTTTGAATTTTTGAAAAAATGTTATCCTCATTTTTCATAATTTTTAAACATGGGCTATAGCCCCTACCGTACGGCATACTATAGCACGCCGTTTTTCATCATTTTTGAGGATTTGAAGAAAATTCAAAATTTCAAAAAACATGGGTTATATCCCATCGTTTTTTGAATTTTTGAAAAAAATGTTATCCTCATTTTTCATCATTTTTGAACATGGGCTATAGCCCCTACCGTACGGCATACTATAGCACGCCGTTTTTCATCATTTTTGAGGATTTGAAGAAAATTCAAAATTTCAAAAAACATGGGTTATAGCCCATCGTTTTTTGAATTTTTGAAAAAATGTTATCCTCATTTTTCATCATTTTTGAACATGGGCTATAGCCCCTACCGTACGGCATACTATAGCACGCCGTTTTTCATCATTTTTGAGGATTTGAAGAAAATTCAAAATTTCAAAAAACATGGGTTATAGCCCATCGTTTTTTGAATTTTTGAAAAAAATGTTATCCTCATTTTTCATCATTTTTGAACATGGGCTATAGCCCCTACCGTACGGCATACTATAGCACGCCGTTTTTCATCATTTTTGAGGATTTGAAGAAAATTCAAAATTTCAAAAAACATGGGTTATAGCCCATTGTTTTTTGTATTTTTGAAAAAAATGTTATCCTCATTTTTCATCATTTTTGAACATGGGCTATAGCCCCTACCGTACGGCATACTATAGCACGCCGTTTTTCATCATTTTTGAGGATTTGAAGAAAATTCAAAATTTCAAAAAACATGGGTTATAGCCCATCGTTTTTTGAATTTTTGAAAAAATGTTATCCTCATTTTTCATCATTTTTAAACATGGGCTATAGCCCCTACCGTACGGCATACTATAGCACGCCGTTTTTCATCATTTTTGAGGATTTGAAGAAAATTCAAAATTTCAAAAAACATGGGTTATAGCCCATCGTTTTTTGAATTTTTGAAAAAATGTTATCCTCATTTTTCATCATTTTTGAACATGGGCTATAGCCCCTACCGTACGGCATACTATAGCACGCCGTTTTTCATCATTTTTGAGGATTTGAAGAAAATTCAAAATTTCAAAAAACATGGGTTATAGCCCATCGTTTTTTTTATTTTTGAAAAAAATGTTATCCTCATTTTTCATCATTTTTGAACATGGGCTATAGCCCCTACCGTACGGCATACTATAGCACGCCGTTTTTCATCATTTTTGAGGATTTGAAGAAAATTCAAAATTTCAAAAAACATGGGTTATAGCCCATCGTTTTTTTTATTTTTGAAAAAAATGTTATCCTCATTTTTCATCATTTTTGAACATGGGCTATAGCCCCTACCGTACGGCATACTATAGCACGCCGTTTTTCATCATTTTTGAGGATTTGAAGAAAATTCAAAATTTCAAAAAACATGGGTTATAGCCCATCGTTTTTTGAATTTTTGAAAAAAATGTTATCCTCATTTTTCATCATTTTTGAACATGGGCTATAGCCCCTACCGTACGGCATACTATAGCACGCCGTTTTTCATCATTTTTGAGGATTTGAAGAAAATTCAAAATTTCAAAAAACATGGGTTATAGCCCATCGTTTTTTGAATTTTTGAAAAAATGTTATCCTCATTTTTCATCATTTTTGAACATGGGCTATAGCCCCTACCGTACGGCATACTATAGCACGCCGTTTTTCATCATTTTTGAGGATTTGAAGAAAATTCAAAATTTCAAAAAACATGGGTTATAGCCCATTGTTTTTTTAATTTTTGAAAAAAATGTTATCCTCATTTTTCATCATTTTTGAACATGGGCTATAGCCCCTACCGTACGGCATACTATAGCACGCCGTTTTTCATCATTTTTGAGGATTTGAAGAAAATTCAAAATTTCAAAAAACATGGGTTATAGCCCATCGTTGTTTGAATTTTTGAAAAAAATGTTATCCTCATTTTTCATCATTTTTGAACATGGGCTATAGCCCCTACCGTACGGCATACTATAGCACGCCGTTTTTCATCATTTTTGAGGATTTGAAGAAAATTCAAAATTTCAAAAAACATGGGTTATAGCCCATCGTTTTTTGAATTTTGAAAAAAATGTTATCCTCATTTTTCATCATTTTTGAACATGGGCTATAGCCCCTACCGTACGGCATACTATAGCACGCCGTTTTTCATCATTTTTGAGGATTTGAAGAAAATTCAAAATTTCAAAAAACATGGGTTATAGCCCATCGTTTTTTGAATTTTTGAAAAAATGTTATCCTCATTTTTCATCATTTTTGAACATGGGCTATAGCCCCTACCGTACGGCATACTATAGCACGCCGTTTTTCATCATTTTTGAGGATTTGAAGAAAATTCAAAATTTCAAAAAACATGGGTTATAGCCCATCGTTTTTTGAATTTTTGAAAAAATGTTATCCTCATTTTTCATCATTTTTGAACATGGGCTATAGCCCCTACCGTACGGCATACTATAGCACGCCGTTTTTCATCATTTTTGAGGATTTGAAGAAAATTCAAAATTTCAAAAAACATGGGTTATAGCCCATCGTTTTTTGAATTTTTGAAAAAAATGTTATCCTCATTTTTCATCATTTTTGAACATGGGCTATAGCCCCTACCGTACGGCATACTATAGCACGCCGTTTTTCATCATTTTTGAGGATTTGAAGAAAATTAAAAAATTCAAAAAACATGGGTTATAGCCCATCGTTTTTTGAATTTTTGAAAAAAATGTTATCCTCATTTTTCATCATTTTTGAACATGGGCTATAGCCCCTACCGTACGGCATACTATAGCACGCCGTTTTTCATCATTTTTGAGGATTTTAAGAAAATTCAAAATTTCAAAAAACATGGGTTATAGCCCATTGTTTTTGAATTTTTGAAAAAAATGTTATCCTCATTTTTCATCATTTTTGAACATGGGCTATAGCCCCTACCGTACGGCATACTATAGCACGCCGTTTTTCATCATTTTTGAGGATTTGAAGAAAATTCTAAATTTCAAAAAACATGGGTTATAGCCCATCGTTTTTTGAATTAAAAAAAAGAATGTTATCCTCATTTTTCATCATTTTTGAACATGGGCTATAGCCCCTACCGTACGGCATACTATAGCACGCCGTTTTTCATCATTTTTGAGGATTTGAAGAAAATTCTAAATTTCAAAAAACATGGGTTATAGCCCATTGTTTTTTGAATTTTTGAAAAAAATGTTATCCTCATTTTTCATCATTTTTGAACATGGGCTATAGCCCCTACCGTATGGCATACTATAGCACGCCGTTTTTCATCATTTTTGAGGATTTGAAGAAAATTCAAAATTTCAAAAAACATGGGTTATAGCCCATTGTTTTTTGAATTTTTGAAAAAAATGTTATCCTCATTTTTCATCATTTTTGAACATGGGCTATAGCCCCTACCGTACGGCATACTATAGCACGCCGTTTTTCATCATTTTTGAGGATTTGAAGAAAATTCAAAATTTCAAAAAACATGGGTTATAGCCCATTGTTTTTTAATTAAAAAAAAAAATGTTATCCTCATTTTTCATCATTTTTGAACATGGGCTATAGCCCCTACCGTACGGCATACTATAGCACGCCGTTTTTCATCAATTTTGAGGATTTGAAGAAAATTCAAAATTTCAAAAAACATGGGTTATAGCCCATCGTTTTTTGAATTTTTGAAAAAATGTTATCCTCATTTTTCATCATTTTTGAACATGGGCTATAGCCCCTACCGTACGGCATACTATAGCACGCCGTTTTTCATCATTTTTGAGGATTTGAAGAAAATTCAAAATTTCAAAAAACATGGCTTATAGCCCATTGTTTTTTGAATTTTTGAAAAAAATGTTATCCTCATTTTTCATCATTTTTGAACATGGGCTATAGCCCCTACCGTACGGCATACTATAGCACGCCGTTTTTCATCATTTTTGAGGATTTGAAGAAAATTCAAAATTTCAAAAAACATGGGTTATAGCCCATCGTTTTTTTGAATTTTTGAAAAAAATGTTATCCTCATTTTTCATCATTTTTGAACATGGGCTATAGCCCCTACCGTACGGCATACTATAGCACGCCGTTTTTCATCATTTTTGAGGATTTGAAGAAAATTCAAAATTTCAAAAAACATGGGTTATAGCCCATCGTTTTTTGAATTTTTGAAAAAAATGTTATCCTCATTTTTCATCATTTTTGAACATGGGCTATAGCCCCTACCGTACGGCATACTATAGCACGCCGTTTTTCATCATTTTTGAGGATTTGAAGAAAATTCAAAATTAAAAAAAACATGGGTTTTAGCCCATCGTTTTTTGAATTTTTGAAAAAATGTTATCCTCATTTTTCATAATTTTTAAACATGGGCTATAGCCCCTACCGTACGGCATACTATAGCACGCCGTTTTTCATCATTTTTGAGGATTTGAAGAAAATTCAAAATTTCAAAAAACATGGGTTATATCCCATCGTTTTTTGAATTTTTGAAAAAAATGTTATCCTCATTTTTCATCATTTTTGAACATGGGCTATAGCCCCTACCGTACGGCATACTATAGCACGCCGTTTTTCATCATTTTTGAGGATTTGAAGAAAATTCAAAATTTCAAAAAACATGGGTTATAGCCCATCGTTTTTTGAATTTTTGAAAAAATGTTATCCTCATTTTTCATCATTTTTGAACATGGGCTATAGCCCCTACCGTACGGCATACTATAGCACGCCGTTTTTCATCATTTTTGAGGATTTGAAGAAAATTCAAAATTTCAAAAAACATGGGTTATAGCCCATCGTTTTTTGAATTTTTGAAAAAAATGTTATCCTCATTTTTCATCATTTTTGAACATGGGCTATAGCCCCTACCGTACGGCATACTATAGCACGCCGTTTTTCATCATTTTTGAGGATTTGAAGAAAATTCAAAATTTCAAAAAACATGGGTTATAGCCCATTGTTTTTTGTATTTTTGAAAAAAATGTTATCCTCATTTTTCATCATTTTTGAACATGGGCTATAGCCCCTACCGTACGGCATACTATAGCACGCCGTTTTTCATCATTTTTGAGGATTTGAAGAAAATTCAAAATTTCAAAAAACATGGGTTATAGCCCATCGTTTTTTGAATTTTTGAAAAAATGTTATCCTCATTTTTCATCATTTTTAAACATGGGCTATAGCCCCTACCGTACGGCATACTATAGCACGCCGTTTTTCATCATTTTTGAGGATTTGAAGAAAATTCAAAATTTCAAAAAACATGGGTTATAGCCCATCGTTTTTTGAATTTTTGAAAAAATGTTATCCTCATTTTTCATCATTTTTGAACATGGGCTATAGCCCCTACCGTACGGCATACTATAGCACGCCGTTTTTCATCATTTTTGAGGATTTGAAGAAAATTCAAAATTTCAAAAAACATGGGTTATAGCCCATCGTTTTTTTTATTTTTGAAAAAAATGTTATCCTCATTTTTCATCATTTTTGAACATGGGCTATAGCCCCTACCGTACGGCATACTATAGCACGCCGTTTTTCATCATTTTTGAGGATTTGAAGAAAATTCAAAATTTCAAAAAACATGGGTTATAGCCCATCGTTTTTTTTATTTTTGAAAAAAATGTTATCCTCATTTTTCATCATTTTTGAACATGGGCTATAGCCCCTACCGTACGGCATACTATAGCACGCCGTTTTTCATCATTTTTGAGGATTTGAAGAAAATTCAAAATTTCAAAAAACATGGGTTATAGCCCATCGTTTTTTGAATTTTTGAAAAAAATGTTATCCTCATTTTTCATCATTTTTGAACATGGGCTATAGCCCCTACCGTACGGCATACTATAGCACGCCGTTTTTCATCATTTTTGAGGATTTGAAGAAAATTCAAAATTTCAAAAAACATGGGTTATAGCCCATCGTTTTTTGAATTTTTGAAAAAATGTTATCCTCATTTTTCATCATTTTTGAACATGGGCTATAGCCCCTACCGTACGGCATACTATAGCACGCCGTTTTTCATCATTTTTGAGGATTTGAAGAAAATTCAAAATTTCAAAAAACATGGGTTATAGCCCATTGTTTTTTTAATTTTTGAAAAAAATGTTATCCTCATTTTTCATCATTTTTGAACATGGGCTATAGCCCCTACCGTACGGCATACTATAGCACGCCGTTTTTCATCATTTTTGAGGATTTGAAGAAAATTCAAAATTTCAAAAAACATGGGTTATAGCCCATCGTTGTTTGAATTTTTGAAAAAAATGTTATCCTCATTTTTCATCATTTTTGAACATGGGCTATAGCCCCTACCGTACGGCATACTATAGCACGCCGTTTTTCATCATTTTTGAGGATTTGAAGAAAATTCAAAATTTCAAAAAACATGGGTTATAGCCCATCGTTTTTTGAATTTTTGAAAAAAATGTTATCCTCATTTTTCATCATTTTTGAACATGGGCTATAGCCCCTACCGTACGGCATACTATAGCACGCCGTTTTTCATCATTTTTGAGGATTTGAAGAAAATTCAAAATTTCAAAAAACATGGGTTATAGCCCATCGTTTTTTGAATTTTTGAAAAAATGTTATCCTCATTTTTCATCATTTTTGAACATGGGCTATAGCCCCTACCGTACGGCATACTATAGCACGCCGTTTTTCATCATTTTTGAGGATTTGAAGAAAATTCAAAATTTCAAAAAACATGGGTTATAGCCCATCGTTTTTTGAATTTTTGAAAAAATGTTATCCTCATTTTTCATCATTTTTGAACATGGGCTATAGCCCCTACCGTACGGCATACTATAGCACGCCGTTTTTCATCATTTTTGAGGATTTGAAGAAAATTCAAAATTTCAAAAAACATGGGTTATAGCCCATCGTTTTTTGAATTTTTGAAAAAAATGTTATCCTCATTTTTCATCATTTTTGAACATGGGCTATAGCCCCTACCGTACGGCATACTATAGCACGCCGTTTTTCATCATTTTTGAGGATTTGAAGAAAATTAAAAAATTCAAAAAACATGGGTTATAGCCCATCGTTTTTTGAATTTTTGAAAAAAATGTTATCCTCATTTTTCATCATTTTTGAACATGGGCTATAGCCCCTACCGTACGGCATACTATAGCACGCCGTTTTTCATCATTTTTGAGGATTTTAAGAAAATTCAAAATTTCAAAAAACATGGGTTATAGCCCATTGTTTTTGAATTTTTGAAAAAAATGTTATCCTCATTTTTCATCATTTTTGAACATGGGCTATAGCCCCTACCGTACGGCATACTATAGCACGCCGTTTTTCATCATTTTTGAGGATTTGAAGAAAATTCTAAATTTCAAAAAACATGGGTTATAGCCCATCGTTTTTTGAATTAAAAAAAAGAATGTTATCCTCATTTTTCATCATTTTTGAACATGGGCTATAGCCCCTACCGTACGGCATACTATAGCACGCCGTTTTTCATCATTTTTGAGGATTTGAAGAAAATTCTAAATTTCAAAAAACATGGGTTATAGCCCATTGTTTTTTGAATTTTTGAAAAAAATGTTATCCTCATTTTTCATCATTTTTGAACATGGGCTATAGCCCCTACCGTATGGCATACTATAGCACGCCGTTTTTCATCATTTTTGAGGATTTGAAGAAAATTCAAAATTTCAAAAAACATGGGTTATAGCCCATTGTTTTTTGAATTTTTGAAAAAAATGTTATCCTCATTTTTCATCATTTTTGAACATGGGCTATAGCCCCTACCGTACGGCATACTATAGCACGCCGTTTTTCATCATTTTTGAGGATTTGAAGAAAATTCAAAATTTCAAAAAACATGGGTTATAGCCCATTGTTTTTTAATTAAAAAAAAAAATGTTATCCTCATTTTTCATCATTTTTGAACATGGGCTATAGCCCCTACCGTACGGCATACTATAGCACGCCGTTTTTCATCATTTTTGAGGATTTGAAGAAAATTCTAAATTTCAAAAAACATGGGTTATAGCCCATCGTTTTTTGAATTAAAAAAAAAAATGTTATCCTCATTTTTCATCATTTTTGAACATGGGCTATAGCCCCTACCGTACGGCATACTATAGCACGCCGTTTTTCATCATTTTTGAGGATTTGAAGAAAATTCTAAATTTCAAAAAACATGGGTTATAGCCCATCGTTTTTTGAATTAAAAAAAAAAATGTTATCCTCATTTTTCATCATTTTTGAACATGGGCTATAGCCCCTACCGTACGGCATACTATAGCACGCCGTTTTTCATCATTTTTGAGGATTTGAAGAAAATTCTAAATTTCAAAAAACATGGGTTATAGCCCATTGTTTTTTTAATTTTTGAAAAAAATGTTATCCTCATTTTTCATCATTTTTGAACATGGGCTATAGCCCCTACCGTACGGCATACTATAGCACGCCGTTTTTCATCATTTTTGAGGATTTGAAGAAAATTCTAAATTTCAAAAAACATGGGTTATAGCCCATTGTTTTTTTAATTTTTGAAAAAAATGTTATCCTCATTTTTCATCATTTTTGAACATGGGCTATAGCCCCTACCGTACGGCATACTATAGCACGCCGTTTTTCATCATTTTTGAGGATTTGAAGAAAATTCAAAATTTCAAAAAACATGGGTTATAGCCCATCGTTGTTTGAATTTTTGAAAAAAATGTTATCCTCATTTTTCATCATTTTTGAACATGGGCTATAGCCCCTACCGTACGGCATACTATAGCACGCCGTTTTTCATCATTTTTGAGGATTTTAAGAAAATTCAAAATTTCAAAAAACATGGGTTATAGCCCATTGTTTTTGAATTTTTGAAAAAAATGTTATCCTCATTTTTCATCATTTTTGAACATGGGCTATAGCCCCTACCGTACGGCATACTATAGCACGCCGTTTTTCATCATTTTTGAGGATTTGAAGAAAATTCAAAATTTCAAAAAACATGGGTTATAGCCCATTGTTTTTGAATTTTTGAAAAAAATGTTATCCTCATTTTTCATCATTTTTGAACATGGGCTATAGCCCCTACCGTACGGCATACTATAGCACGCCGTTTTTCATCATTTTTGAGGATTTGAAGAAAATTCAAAATTTCCAAAAACATGGGTTATAGCCCATCGTTTTTTGAATTTTTGAAAAAATGTTATCCTCATTTTTCATCATTTTTGAACATGGGCTATAGCCCCTACCGTACGGCATACTATAGCACGCCGTTTTTCATCATTTTTGAGGATTTGAAGAAAATTCAAAATTTCAAAAAACATGGGTTATAGCCCATTGTTTTTTTAATTTTTGAAAAAAATGTTATCCTCATTTTTCATCATTTTTGAACATGGGCTATAGCCCCTACCGTACGGCATACTATAGCACGCCGTTTTTCATCATTTTTGAGGATTTGAAGAAAATTCAAAATTTCAAAAAACATGGGTTATAGCCCATCGTTGTTTGAATTTTTGAAAAAAATGTTATCCTCATTTTTCATCATTTTTGAACATGGGCTATAGCCCCTACCGTACGGCATACTATAGCACGCCGTTTTTCATCATTTTTGAGGATTTGAAGAAAATTCAAAATTTCAAAAAACATGGGTTATAGCCCATCGTTTTTTGAATTTTTGAAAAAAATGTTATCCTCATTTTTCATCATTTTTGAACATGGGCTATAGCCCCTACCGTACGGCATACTATAGCACGCCGTTTTTCATCATTTTTGAGGATTTGAAGAAAATTCAAAATTTCAAAAAACATGGGTTATAGCCCATCGTTTTTTTTATTTTTGAAAAAAATGTTATCCTCATTTTTCATCATTTTTGAACATGGGCTATAGCCCCTACCGTACGGCATACTATAGCACGCCGTTTTTCATCATTTTTGAGGATTTGAAGAAAATTCAAAATTTCAAAAAACATGGGTTATAGCCCATCGTTTTTTGAATTTTTGAAAAAATGTTATCCTCATTTTTCATCATTTTTGAACATGGGCTATAGCCCCTACCGTACGGCATACTATAGCACGCCGTTTTTCATCATTTTTGAGGATTTGAAGAAAATTCAAAATTTCAAAAAACATGGGTTATAGCCCATCGTTTTTTGAATTTTTGAAAAAATGTTATCCTCATTTTTCATCATTTTTGAACATGGGCTATAGCCCCTACCGTACGGCATACTATAGCACGCCGTTTTTCATCATTTTTGAGGATTTGAAGAAAATTCAAAATTTCAAAAAACATGGGTTATAGCCCATCGTTTTTTGAATTTTTGAAAAAATGTTATCCTCATTTTTCATCATTTTTGAACATGGGCTATAGCCCCTACCGTACGGCATACTATAGCACGCCGTTTTTCATCATTTTTGAGGATTTGAAGAAAATTCAAAATTTCCAAAAACATGGGTTATAGCCCATCGTTTTTTGAATTTTTGAAAAAATGTTATCCTCATTTTTCATCATTTTTGAACATGGGCTATAGCCCCTACCGTACGGCATACTATAGCACGCCGTTTTTCATCATTTTTGAGGATTTGAAGAAAATTCAAAATTTCAAAAAACATGGGTTATAGCCCATCGTTTTTTGAATTTTTGAAAAAAATGTTATCCTCATTTTTCATCATTTTTGAACATGGGCTATAGCCCCTACCGTACGGCATACTATAGCACGCCGTTTTTCATCATTTTTGAGGATTTGAAGAAAATTCAAAATTTCAAAAAACATGGGTTATAGCCCATTGTTTTTTGAATTTTTGAAAAAAATGTTATCCTCATTTTTCATCATTTTTGAACATGGGCTATAGCCCCTACCGTACGGCATACTATAGCACGCCGTTTTTCATCATTTTTGAGGATTTTAAGAAAATTCAAAATTTCAAAAAACATGGGTTATAGCCCATTGTTTTTGAATTTTTGAAAAAAATGTTATCCTCATTTTTCATCATTTTTGAACATGGGCTATAGCCCCTACCGTACGGCATACTATAGCACGCCGTTTTTCATCATTTTTGAGGATTTGAAGAAAATTCAAAATTTCAAAAAACATGGGTTATAGCCCATTGTTTTTGAATTTTTGAAAAAAATGTTATCCTCATTTTTCATCATTTTTGAACATGGGCTATAGCCCCTACCGTACGGCATACTATAGCACGCCGTTTTTCATCATTTTTGAGGATTTGAAGAAAATTCAAAATTTCCAAAAACATGGGTTATAGCCCATCGTTTTTTGAATTTTTGAAAAAATGTTATCCTCATTTTTCATCATTTTTGAACATGGGCTATAGCCCCTACCGTACGGCATACTATAGCACGCCGTTTTTCATCATTTTTGAGGATTTGAAGAAAATTCAAAATTTCAAAAAACATGGGTTATAGCCCATCGTTTTTTGAATTTTTGAAAAAAATGTTATCCTCATTTTTCATCATTTTTGAACATGGGCTATAGCCCCTACCGTACGGCATACTATAGCACGCCGTTTTTCATCATTTTTGAGGATTTGAAGAAAATTCAAAATTTCAAAAAACATGGGTTATAGCCCATCGTTGTTTGAATTTTTGAAAAAAATGTTATCCTCATTTTCATCATTTTTGAACATGGGCTATAGCCCCTACCGTACGGCATACTATAGCACGCCGTTTTTCATCATTTTTGAGGATTTGAAGAAAATTCAAAATTTCAAAAAACATGGGTTATAGCCCATCGTTGTTTGAATTTTTGAAAAAAATGTTATCCTCATTTTTCATCATTTTTGAACATGGGCTATAGCCCCTACCGTACGGCATACTATAGCACGCCGTTTTTCATCATTTTTGAGGATTTTAAGAAAATTCAAAATTTCCAAAAACATGGGTTATAGCCCATCGTTTTTTGAATTTTTGAAAAAATGTTATCCTCATTTTTCATCATTTTTGAACATGGGCTATAGCCCCTACCGTACGGCATACTATAGCACGCCGTTTTTCATCATTTTTGAGGATTTGAAGAAAATTCAAAATTTCAAAAAACATGGGTTATAGCCCATCGTTTTTTGAATTTTTGAAAAAAATGTTATCCTCATTTTTCATCATTTTTGAACATGGGCTATAGCCCCTACCGTACGGCATACTATAGCACGCCGTTTTTCATCATTTTTGAGGATTTTAAGAAAATTCAAAATTTCAAAAAACATGGGTTATAGCCCATTGTTTTTGAATTTTTGAAAAAAATGTTATCCTCATTTTTCATCATTTTTGAACATGGGCTATAGCCCCTACCGTACGGCATACTATAGCACGCCGTTTTTCATCATTTTTGAGGATTTGAAGAAAATTCAAAATTTCAAAAAACATGGGTTATAGCCCATTGTTTTTGAATTTTTGAAAAAAATGTTATCCTCATTTTTCATCATTTTTGAACATGGGCTATAGCCCCTACCGTACGGCATACTATAGCACGCCGTTTTTCATCATTTTTGAGGATTTGAAGAAAATTCAAAATTTCCAAAAACATGGGTTATAGCCCATCGTTTTTTGAATTTTTGAAAAAATGTTATCCTCATTTTTCATCATTTTTGAACATGGGCTATAGCCCCTACCGTACGGCATACTATAGCACGCCGTTTTTCATCATTTTTGAGGATTTGAAGAAAATTCAAAATTTCAAAAAACATGGGTTATAGCCCATCGTTGTTTGAATTTTTGAAAAAAATGTTATCCTCATTTTTCATCATTTTTGAACATGGGCTATAGCCCCTACCGTACGGCATACTATAGCACGCCGTTTTTCATCATTTTTGAGGATTTTAAGAAAATTCAAAATTTCAAAAAACATGGGTTATAGCCCATTGTTTTTGAATTTTTGAAAAAAATGTTATCCTCATTTTTCATCATTTTTGAACATGGGCTATAGCCCCTACCGTACGGCATACTATAGCACGCCGTTTTTCATCATTTTTGAGGATTTGAAGAAAATTCAAAATTTCCAAAAACATGGGTTATAGCCCATCGTTTTTTGAATTTTTGAAAAAATGTTATCCTCATTTTTCATCATTTTTGAACATGGGCTATAGCCCCTACCGTACGGCATACTATAGCACGCCGTTTTTCATCATTTTTGAGGATTTGAAGAAAATTCAAAATTTCAAAAAACATGGGTTATAGCCCATCGTTTTTTGAATTTTTGAAAAAAATGTTATCCTCATTTTTCATCATTTTTGAACATGGGCTATAGCCCCTACCGTACGGCATACTATAGCACGCCGTTTTTCATCATTTTTGAGGATTTGAAGAAAATTCAAAATTTCAAAAAACATGGGTTATAGCCCATCGTTGTTTGAATTTTTGAAAAAAATGTTATCCTCATTTTTCATCATTTTTGAACATGGGCTATAGCCCCTACCGTACGGCATACTATAGCACGCCGTTTTTCATCATTTTTGAGGATTTTAAGAAAATTCAAAATTTCAAAAAACATGGGTTATAGCCCATTGTTTTTGAATTTTTGAAAAAAATGTTATCCTCATTTTTCATCATTTTTGAACATGGGCTATAGCCCCTACCGTACGGCATACTATAGCACGCCGTTTTTCATCATTTTTGAGGATTTGAAGAAAATTCTAAATTTCAAAAAACATGGGTTATAGCCCATCGTTTTTTGAATTAAAAAAAAAAATGTTATCCTCATTTTTCATCATTTTTGAACATGGGCTATAGCCCCTACCGTACGGCATACTATAGCACGCCGTTTTTCATCATTTTTGAGGATTTGAAGAAAATTCTAAATTTCAAAAAACATGGGTTATAGCCCATTGTTTTTTTAATTTTTGAAAAAAATGTTATCCTCATTTTTCATCATTTTTGAACATGGGCTATAGCCCCTACCGTACGGCATACTATAGCACGTCGTTTTTCATCATTTTTGAGGATTTGAAGAAAATTCAAAATTTCAAAAAACATGGGTTATAGCCCATCGTTGTTTGAATTTTTGAAAAAAATGTTATCCTCATTTTTCATCATTTTTGAACATGGGCTATAGCCCCTACCGTACGGCATACTATAGCACGCCGTTTTTCATCATTTTTGAGGATTTGAAGAAAATTCTAAATTTCAAAAAACATGGGTTATAGCCCATCGTTTTTTGAATTTTTGAAAAAATGTTATCCTCATTTTTCATCATTTTTGAACATGGGCTATAGCCCCTACCGTACGGCATACTATAGCACGCCGTTTTTCATCATTTTTGAGGATTTGAAGAAAATTCAAAATTTCCAAAAACATGGGTTATAGCCCATCGTTTTTTGAATTTTTGAAAAAATGTTATCCTCATTTTTCATCATTTTTGAACATGGGCTATAGCCCCTACCGTACGGCATACTATAGCACGCCGTTTTTCATCATTTTTGAGGATTTGAAGAAAATTCAAAATTTCAAAAAACATGGGTTATAGCCCATCGTTTTTTGAATTTTTGAAAAAAATGTTATCCTCATTTTTCATCATTTTTGAACATGGGCTATAGCCCCTACCGTACGGCATACTATAGCACGCCGTTTTTCATCATTTTTGAGGATTTGAAGAAAATTCAAAATTTCAAAAAACATGGGTTATAGCCCATTGTTTTTTGAATTTTTGAAAAAAATGTTATCCTCATTTTTCATCATTTTTGAACATGGGCTATAGCCCCTACCGTACGGCATACTATAGCACGCCGTTTTTCATCATTTTTGAGGATTTGAAGAAAATTCAAAATTTCAAAAAACATGGGTTATAGCCCATCGTTGTTTGAATTTTTGAAAAAAATGTTATCCTCATTTTTCATCATTTTTGAACATGGGCTATAGCCCCTACCGTACGGCATACTATAGCACGCCGTTTTTCATCATTTTTGAGGATTTTAAGAAAATTCAAAATTTCAAAAAACATGGGTTATAGCCCATTGTTTTTGAATTTTTGAAAAAAATGTTATCCTCATTTTTCATCATTTTTGAACATGGGCTATAGCCCCTACCGTACGGCATACTATAGCACGTCGTTTTTCATCATTTTTGAGGATTTGAAGAAAATTCAAAATTTCAAAAAACATGGGTTATAGCCCATCGTTGTTTGAATTTTTGAAAAAAATGTTATCCTCATTTTTCATCATTTTTGAACATGGGCTATAGCCCCTACCGTACGGCATACTATAGCACGCCGTTTTTCATCATTTTTGAGGATTTGAAGAAAATTCTAAATTTCAAAAAACATGGGTTATAGCCCATCGTTTTTTGAATTTTTGAAAAAATGTTATCCTCATTTTTCATCATTTTTGAACATGGGCTATAGCCCCTACCGTACGGCATACTATAGCACGCCGTTTTTCATCATTTTTGAGGATTTGAAGAAAATTCAAAATTTCCAAAAACATGGGTTATAGCCCATCGTTTTTTGAATTTTTGAAAAAATGTTATCCTCATTTTTCATCATTTTTGAACATGGGCTATAGCCCCTACCGTACGGCATACTATAGCACGCCGTTTTTCATCATTTTTGAGGATTTGAAGAAAATTCAAAATTTCAAAAAACATGGGTTATAGCCCATCGTTTTTTGAATTTTTGAAAAAAATGTTATCCTCATTTTTCATCATTTTTGAACATGGGCTATAGCCCCTACCGTACGGCATACTATAGCACGCCGTTTTTCATCATTTTTGAGGATTTGAAGAAAATTCAAAATTTCAAAAAACATGGGTTATAGCCCATTGTTTTTTGAATTTTTGAAAAAAATGTTATCCTCATTTTTCATCATTTTTGAACATGGGCTATAGCCCCTACCGTACGGCATACTATAGCACGCCGTTTTTCATCATTTTTGAGGATTTGAAGAAAATTCAAAATTTCAAAAAACATGGGTTATAGCCCATCGTTGTTTGAATTTTTGAAAAAAATGTTATCCTCATTTTTCATCATTTTTGAACATGGGCTATAGCCCCTACCGTACGGCATACTATAGCACGCCGTTTTTCATCATTTTTGAGGATTTTAAGAAAATTCAAAATTTCAAAAAACATGGGTTATAGCCCATTGTTTTTGAATTTTTGAAAAAAATGTTATCCTCATTTTTCATCATTTTTGAACATGGGCTATAGCCCCTACCGTACGGCATACTATAGCACGCCGTTTTTCATCATTTTTGAGGATTTGAAGAAAATTCTAAATTTCAAAAAACATGGGTTATAGCCCATCGTTTTTTGAATAAAAAAAAAAAATGTTATCCTCATTTTTCATCATTTTTGAACATGGGCTATAGCCCCTACCGTACGGCATACTATAGCACGCCGTTTTTCATCATTTTTGAGGATTTGAAGAAAATTCTAAATTTCAAAAAACATGGGTTATAGCCCATTGTTTTTTTAATTTTTGAAAAAAATGTTATCCTCATTTTTCATCATTTTTGAACATGGGCTATAGCCCCTACCGTACGGCATACTATAGCACGCCGTTTTTCATCATTTTTGAGGATTTGAAGAAAATTCAAAATTTCAAAAAACATGGGTTATAGCCCATCGTTGTTTGAATTTTTGAAAAAAATGTTATCCTCATTTTTCATCATTTTTGAACATGGGCTATAGCCCCTACCGTACGGCATACTATAGCACGCCGTTTTTCATCATTTTTGAGGATTTGAAGAAAATTCAAAATTTCAAAAAACATGGGTTATAGCCCATCGTTTTTTGAATTTTTGAAAAAAATGTTATCCTCATTTTTCATCATTTTTGAACATGGGCTATAGCCCCTACCGTACGGCATACTATAGCACGCCGTTTTTCATCATTTTTGAGGATTTGAAGAAAATTAAAAAATTCAAAAAACATGGGTTATAGCCCATCGTTTTTTGAATTTTTGAAAAAAATGTTATCCTCATTTTTCATCATTTTTGAACATGGGCTATAGCCCCTACCGTACGGCATACTATAGCACGCCGTTTTTCATCATTTTTGAGGATTTTAAGAAAATTCAAAATTTCAAAAAACATGGGTTATAGCCCATTGTTTTTGAATTTTTGAAAAAAATGTTATCCTCATTTTTCATCATTTTTGAACATGGGCTATAGCCCCTACCGTACGGCATACTATAGCACGCCGTTTTTCATCATTTTTGAGGATTTGAAGAAAATTCTAAATTTCAAAAAACATGGGTTATAGCCCATCGTTTTTTGAATTAAAAAAAAGAATGTTATCCTCATTTTTCATCATTTTTGAACATGGGCTATAGCCCCTACCGTACGGCATACTATAGCACGCCGTTTTTCATCATTTTTGAGGATTTGAAGAAAATTCTAAATTTCAAAAAACATGGGTTATAGCCCATTGTTTTTTGAATTTTTGAAAAAAATGTTATCCTCATTTTTCATCATTTTTGAACATGGGCTATAGCCCCTACCGTATGGCATACTATAGCACGCCGTTTTTCATCATTTTTGAGGATTTGAAGAAAATTCAAAATTTCAAAAAACATGGGTTATAGCCCATTGTTTTTTGAATTTTTGAAAAAAATGTTATCCTCATTTTTCATCATTTTTGAACATGGGCTATAGCCCCTACCGTACGGCATACTATAGCACGCCGTTTTTCATCATTTTTGAGGATTTGAAGAAAATTCAAAATTTCAAAAAACATGGGTTATAGCCCATTGTTTTTTAATTAAAAAAAAAAATGTTATCCTCATTTTTCATCATTTTTGAACATGGGCTATAGCCCCTACCGTACGGCATACTATAGCACGCCGTTTTTCATCATTTTTGAGGATTTGAAGAAAATTCTAAATTTCAAAAAACATGGGTTATAGCCCATCGTTTTTTGAATTAAAAAAAAAAATGTTATCCTCATTTTTCATCATTTTTGAACATGGGCTATAGCCCCTACCGTACGGCATACTATAGCACGCCGTTTTTCATCATTTTTGAGGATTTGAAGAAAATTCTAAATTTCAAAAAACATGGGTTATAGCCCATCGTTTTTTGAATTAAAAAAAAAAATGTTATCCTCATTTTTCATCATTTTTGAACATGGGCTATAGCCCCTACCGTACGGCATACTATAGCACGCCGTTTTTCATCATTTTTGAGGATTTGAAGAAAATTCTAAATTTCAAAAAACATGGGTTATAGCCCATTGTTTTTTTAATTTTTGAAAAAAATGTTATCCTCATTTTTCATCATTTTTGAACATGGGCTATAGCCCCTACCGTACGGCATACTATAGCACGCCGTTTTTCATCATTTTTGAGGATTTGAAGAAAATTCTAAATTTCAAAAAACATGGGTTATAGCCCATTGTTTTTTTAATTTTTGAAAAAAAATGTTATCCTCATTTTTCATCATTTTTGAACATGGGCTATAGCCCCTACCGTACGGCATACTATAGCACGCCGTTTTTCATCATTTTTGAGGATTTGAAGAAAATTCAAAATTTCAAAAAACATGGGTTATAGCCCATCGTTGTTTGAATTTTTGAAAAAAATGTTATCCTCATTTTTCATCATTTTTGAACATGGGCTATAGCCCCTACCGTACGGCATACTATAGCACGCCGTTTTTCATCATTTTTGAGGATTTTAAGAAAATTCAAAATTTCAAAAAACATGGGTTATAGCCCATTGTTTTTGAATTTTTGAAAAAAATGTTATCCTCATTTTTCATCATTTTTGAACATGGGCTATAGCCCCTACCGTACGGCATACTATAGCACGCCGTTTTTCATCATTTTTGAGGATTTGAAGAAAATTCAAAATTTCAAAAAACATGGGTTATAGCCCATTGTTTTTGAATTTTTGAAAAAAATGTTATCCTCATTTTTCATCATTTTTGAACATGGGCTATAGCCCCTACCGTACGGCATACTATAGCACGCCGTTTTTCATCATTTTTGAGGATTTGAAGAAAATTCAAAATTTCCAAAAACATGGGTTATAGCCCATCGTTTTTTGAATTTTTGAAAAAATGTTATCCTCATTTTTCATCATTTTTGAACATGGGCTATAGCCCCTACCGTACGGCATACTATAGCACGCCGTTTTTCATCATTTTTGAGGATTTGAAGAAAATTCAAAATTTCAAAAAACATGGGTTATAGCCCATTGTTTTTTTAATTTTTGAAAAAAATGTTATCCTCATTTTTCATCATTTTTGAACATGGGCTATAGCCCCTACCGTACGGCATACTATAGCACGCCGTTTTTCATCATTTTTGAGGATTTGAAGAAAATTCTAAATTTCAAAAAACATGGGTTATAGCCCATTGTTTTTTTAATTTTTGAAAAAAATGTTATCCTCATTTTTCATCATTTTTGAACATGGGCTATAGCCCCTACCGTACGGCATACTATAGCACGCCGTTTTTCATCATTTTTGAGGATTTGAAGAAAATTCAAAATTTCAAAAAACATGGGTTATAGCCCATCGTTGTTTGAATTTTTGAAAAAAATGTTATCCTCATTTTTCATCATTTTTGAACATGGGCTATAGCCCCTACCGTACGGCATACTATAGCACGCCGTTTTTCATCATTTTTGAGGATTTTAAGAAAATTCAAAATTTCAAAAAACATGGGTTATAGCCCATTGTTTTTGAATTTTTGAAAAAAATGTTATCCTCATTTTTCATCATTTTTGAACATGGGCTATAGCCCCTACCGTACGGCATACTATAGCACGCCGTTTTTCATCATTTTTGAGGATTTGAAGAAAATTCAAAATTTCAAAAAACATGGGTTATAGCCCATTGTTTTTGAATTTTTGAAAAAAATGTTATCCTCATTTTTCATCATTTTTGAACATGGGCTATAGCCCCTACCGTACGGCATACTATAGCACGCCGTTTTTCATCATTTTTGAGGATTTGAAGAAAATTCAAAATTTCCAAAAACATGGGTTATAGCCCATCGTTTTTTGAATTTTTGAAAAAATGTTATCCTCATTTTTCATCATTTTTGAACATGGGCTATAGCCCCTACCGTACGGCATACTATAGCACGCCGTTTTTCATCATTTTTGAGGATTTGAAGAAAATTCAAAATTTCAAAAAACATGGGTTATAGCCCATTGTTTTTTTAATTTTTGAAAAAAATGTTATCCTCATTTTTCATCATTTTTGAACATGGGCTATAGCCCCTACCGTACGGCATACTATAGCACGCCGTTTTTCATCATTTTTGAGGATTTGAAGAAAATTCAAAATTTCAAAAAACATGGGTTATAGCCCATCGTTGTTTGAATTTTTGAAAAAAATGTTATCCTCATTTTTCATCATTTTTGAACATGGGCTATAGCCCCTACCGTACGGCATACTATAGCACGCCGTTTTTCATCATTTTTGAGGATTTGAAGAAAATTCAAAATTTCAAAAAACATGGGTTATAGCCCATCGTTTTTTGAATTTTTGAAAAAAATGTTATCCTCATTTTTCATCATTTTTGAACATGGGCTATAGCCCCTACCGTACGGCATACTATAGCACGCCGTTTTTCATCATTTTTGAGGATTTGAAGAAAATTCAAAATTTCAAAAAACATGGGTTATAGCCCATCGTTTTTTTTATTTTTGAAAAAAATGTTATCCTCATTTTTCATCATTTTTGAACATGGGCTATAGCCCCTACCGTACGGCATACTATAGCACGCCGTTTTTCATCATTTTTGAGGATTTGAAGAAAATTCAAAATTTCAAAAAACATGGGTTATAGCCCATCGTTTTTTGAATTTTTGAAAAAATGTTATCCTCATTTTTCATCATTTTTGAACATGGGCTATAGCCCCTACCGTACGGCATACTATAGCACGCCGTTTTTCATCATTTTTGAGGATTTGAAGAAAATTCAAAATTTCAAAAAACATGGGTTATAGCCCATCGTTTTTTGAATTTTTGAAAAAATGTTATCCTCATTTTTCATCATTTTTGAACATGGGCTATAGCCCCTACCGTACGGCATACTATAGCACGCCGTTTTTCATCATTTTTGAGGATTTGAAGAAAATTCAAAATTTCAAAAAACATGGGTTATAGCCCATCGTTTTTTGAATTTTTGAAAAAATGTTATCCTCATTTTTCATCATTTTTGAACATGGGCTATAGCCCCTACCGTACGGCATACTATAGCACGCCGTTTTTCATCATTTTTGAGGATTTGAAGAAAATTCAAAATTTCCAAAAACATGGGTTATAGCCCATCGTTTTTTGAATTTTTGAAAAAATGTTATCCTCATTTTTCATCATTTTTGAACATGGGCTATAGCCCCTACCGTACGGCATACTATAGCACGCCGTTTTTCATCATTTTTGAGGATTTGAAGAAAATTCAAAATTTCAAAAAACATGGGTTATAGCCCATCGTTTTTTGAATTTTTGAAAAAAATGTTATCCTCATTTTTCATCATTTTTGAACATGGGCTATAGCCCCTACCGTACGGCATACTATAGCACGCCGTTTTTCATCATTTTTGAGGATTTGAAGAAAATTCAAAATTTCAAAAAACATGGGTTATAGCCCATTGTTTTTTGAATTTTTGAAAAAAATGTTATCCTCATTTTTCATCATTTTTGAACATGGGCTATAGCCCCTACCGTACGGCATACTATAGCACGCCGTTTTTCATCATTTTTGAGGATTTGAAGAAAATTCAAAATTTCAAAAAACATGGGTTATAGCCCATCGTTGTTTGAATTTTTGAAAAAAATGTTATCCTCATTTTTCATCATTTTTGAACATGGGCTATAGCCCCTACCGTACGGCATACTATAGCACGCCGTTTTTCATCATTTTTGAGGATTTTAAGAAAATTCAAAATTTCAAAAAACATGGGTTATAGCCCATTGTTTTTGAATTTTTGAAAAAAATGTTATCCTCATTTTTCATCATTTTTGAACATGGGCTATAGCCCCTACCGTACGGCATACTATAGCACGCCGTTTTTCATCATTTTTGAGGATTTGAAGAAAATTCAAAATTTCAAAAAACATGGGTTATAGCCCATTGTTTTTGAATTTTTGAAAAAAATGTTATCCTCATTTTTCATCATTTTTGAACATGGGCTATAGCCCCTACCGTACGGCATACTATAGCACGCCGTTTTTCATCATTTTTGAGGATTTGAAGAAAATTCAAAATTTCCAAAAACATGGGTTATAGCCCATCGTTTTTTGAATTTTTGAAAAAATGTTATCCTCATTTTTCATCATTTTTGAACATGGGCTATAGCCCCTACCGTACGGCATACTATAGCACGCCGTTTTTCATCATTTTTGAGGATTTGAAGAAAATTCAAAATTTCAAAAAACATGGGTTATAGCCCATCGTTTTTTGAATTTTTGAAAAAAATGTTATCCTCATTTTTCATCATTTTTGAACATGGGCTATAGCCCCTACCGTACGGCATACTATAGCACGCCGTTTTTCATCATTTTTGAGGATTTGAAGAAAATTCAAAATTTCAAAAAACATGGGTTATAGCCCATCGTTGTTTGAATTTTTGAAAAAAATGTTATCCTCATTTTTCATCATTTTTGAACATGGGCTATAGCCCCTACCGTACGGCATACTATAGCACGCCGTTTTTCATCATTTTTGAGGATTTGAAGAAAATTCAAAATTTCAAAAAACATGGGTTATAGCCCATCGTTGTTTGAATTTTTGAAAAAAATGTTATCCTCATTTTTCATCATTTTTGAACATGGGCTATAGCCCCTACCGTACGGCATACTATAGCACGCCGTTTTTCATCATTTTTGAGGATTTTAAGAAAATTCAAAATTTCCAAAAACATGGGTTATAGCCCATCGTTTTTTGAATTTTTGAAAAAATGTTATCCTCATTTTTCATCATTTTTGAACATGGGCTATAGCCCCTACCGTACGGCATACTATAGCACGCCGTTTTTCATCATTTTTGAGGATTTGAAGAAAATTCAAAATTTCAAAAAACATGGGTTATAGCCCATCGTTTTTTGAATTTTTGAAAAAAATGTTATCCTCATTTTTCATCATTTTTGAACATGGGCTATAGCCCCTACCGTACGGCATACTATAGCACGCCGTTTTTCATCATTTTTGAGGATTTTAAGAAAATTCAAAATTTCAAAAAACATGGGTTATAGCCCATTGTTTTTGAATTTTTGAAAAAAATGTTATCCTCATTTTTCATCATTTTTGAACATGGGCTATAGCCCCTACCGTACGGCATACTATAGCACGCCGTTTTTCATCATTTTTGAGGATTTGAAGAAAATTCAAAATTTCAAAAAACATGGGTTATAGCCCATTGTTTTTGAATTTTTGAAAAAAATGTTATCCTCATTTTTCATCATTTTTGAACATGGGCTATAGCCCCTACCGTACGGCATACTATAGCACGCCGTTTTTCATCATTTTTGAGGATTTGAAGAAAATTCAAAATTTCCAAAAACATGGGTTATAGCCCATCGTTTTTTGAATTTTTGAAAAAATGTTATCCTCATTTTTCATCATTTTTGAACATGGGCTATAGCCCCTACCGTACGGCATACTATAGCACGCCGTTTTTCATCATTTTTGAGGATTTGAAGAAAATTCAAAATTTCAAAAAACATGGGTTATAGCCCATCGTTGTTTGAATTTTTGAAAAAAATGTTATCCTCATTTTTCATCATTTTTGAACATGGGCTATAGCCCCTACCGTACGGCATACTATAGCACGCCGTTTTTCATCATTTTTGAGGATTTTAAGAAAATTCAAAATTTCAAAAAACATGGGTTATAGCCCATTGTTTTTGAATTTTTGAAAAAAATGTTATCCTCATTTTTCATCATTTTTGAACATGGGCTATAGCCCCTACCGTACGGCATACTATAGCACGCCGTTTTTCATCATTTTTGAGGATTTGAAGAAAATTCAAAATTTCCAAAAACATGGGTTATAGCCCATCGTTTTTGAATTTTTGAAAAAATGTTATCCTCATTTTTCATCATTTTTGAACATGGGCTATAGCCCCTACCGTACGGCATACTATAGCACGCCGTTTTTCATCATTTTTGAGGATTTGAAGAAAATTCAAAATTTCAAAAAACATGGGTTATAGCCCATCGTTTTTTGAATTTTTGAAAAAAATGTTATCCTCATTTTTCATCATTTTTGAACATGGGCTATAGCCCCTACCGTACGGCATACTATAGCACGCCGTTTTTCATCATTTTTGAGGATTTGAAGAAAATTCAAAATTTCAAAAAACATGGGTTATAGCCCATCGTTGTTTGAATTTTTGAAAAAAATGTTATCCTCATTTTTCATCATTTTTGAACATGGGCTATAGCCCCTACCGTACGGCATACTATAGCACGCCGTTTTTCATCATTTTTGAGGATTTTAAGAAAATTCAAAATTTCAAAAAACATGGGTTATAGCCCATTGTTTTTGAATTTTTGAAAAAAATGTTATCCTCATTTTTCATCATTTTTGAACATGGGCTATAGCCCCTACCGTACGGCATACTATAGCACGCCGTTTTTCATCATTTTTGAGGATTTGAAGAAAATTCTAAATTTCAAAAAACATGGGTTATAGCCCATCGTTTTTTGAATTAAAAAAAAAAATGTTATCCTCATTTTTCATCATTTTTGAACATGGGCTATAGCCCCTACCGTACGGCATACTATAGCACGCCGTTTTTCATCATTTTTGAGGATTTGAAGAAAATTCTAAATTTCAAAAAACATGGGTTATAGCCCATTGTTTTTTTAATTTTTGAAAAAAATGTTATCCTCATTTTTCATCATTTTTGAACATGGGCTATAGCCCCTACCGTACGGCATACTATAGCACGTCGTTTTTCATCATTTTTGAGGATTTGAAGAAAATTCAAAATTTCAAAAAACATGGGTTATAGCCCATCGTTGTTTGAATTTTTGAAAAAAATGTTATCCTCATTTTTCATCATTTTTGAACATGGGCTATAGCCCCTACCGTACGGCATACTATAGCACGCCGTTTTTCATCATTTTTGAGGATTTGAAGAAAATTCTAAATTTCAAAAAACATGGGTTATAGCCCATCGTTTTTTGAATTTTTGAAAAAATGTTATCCTCATTTTTCATCATTTTTGAACATGGGCTATAGCCCCTACCGTACGGCATACTATAGCACGCCGTTTTTCATCATTTTTGAGGATTTGAAGAAAATTCAAAATTTCCAAAAACATGGGTTATAGCCCATCGTTTTTTGAATTTTTGAAAAAATGTTATCCTCATTTTTCATCATTTTTGAACATGGGCTATAGCCCCTACCGTACGGCATACTATAGCACGCCGTTTTTCATCATTTTTGAGGATTTGAAGAAAATTCAAAATTTCAAAAAACATGGGTTATAGCCCATCGTTTTTTGAATTTTTGAAAAAAATGTTATCCTCATTTTTCATCATTTTTGAACATGGGCTATAGCCCCTACCGTACGGCATACTATAGCACGCCGTTTTTCATCATTTTTGAGGATTTGAAGAAAATTCAAAATTTCAAAAAACATGGGTTATAGCCCATTGTTTTTTGAATTTTTGAAAAAAATGTTATCCTCATTTTTCATCATTTTTGAACATGGGCTATAGCCCCTACCGTACGGCATACTATAGCACGCCGTTTTTCATCATTTTTGAGGATTTGAAGAAAATTCAAAATTTCAAAAAACATGGGTTATAGCCCATCGTTGTTTGAATTTTTGAAAAAAATGTTATCCTCATTTTTCATCATTTTTGAACATGGGCTATAGCCCCTACCGTACGGCATACTATAGCACGCCGTTTTTCATCATTTTTGAGGATTTTAAGAAAATTCAAAATTTCAAAAAACATGGGTTATAGCCCATTGTTTTTGAATTTTTGAAAAAAATGTTATCCTCATTTTTCATCATTTTTGAACATGGGCTATAGCCCCTACCGTACGGCATACTATAGCACGCCGTTTTTCATCATTTTTGAGGATTTGAAGAAAATTCTAAATTTCAAAAAACATGGGTTATAGCCCATCGTTTTTTGAATAAAAAAAAAAAATGTTATCCTCATTTTTCATCATTTTTGAACATGGGCTATAGCCCCTACCGTACGGCATACTATAGCACGCCGTTTTTCATCATTTTTGAGGATTTGAAGAAAATTCTAAATTTCAAAAAACATGGGTTATAGCCCATTGTTTTTTTAATTTTTGAAAAAAATGTTATCCTCATTTTTCATCATTTTTGAACATGGGCTATAGCCCCTACCGTACGGCATACTATAGCACGCCGTTTTTCATCATTTTTGAGGATTTGAAGAAAATTCAAAATTTCAAAAAACATGGGTTATAGCCCATCGTTGTTTGAATTTTTGAAAAAAATGTTATCCTCATTTTTCATCATTTTTGAACATGGGCTATAGCCCCTACCGTACGGCATACTATAGCACGCCGTTTTTCATCATTTTTGAGGATTTGAAGAAAATTCAAAATTTCAAAAAACATGGGTTATAGCCCATCGTTTTTTGAATTTTTGAAAAAAATGTTATCCTCATTTTTCATCATTTTTGAACATGGGCTATAGCCCCTACCGTACGGCATACTATAGCACGCCGTTTTTCATCATTTTTGAGGATTTGAAGAAAATTAAAAAATTCAAAAAACATGGGTTATAGCCCATCGTTTTTTGAATTTTTGAAAAAAATGTTATCCTCATTTTTCATCATTTTTGAACATGGGCTATAGCCCCTACCGTACGGCATACTATAGCACGCCGTTTTTCATCATTTTTGAGGATTTTAAGAAAATTCAAAATTTCAAAAAACATGGGTTATAGCCCATTGTTTTTGAATTTTTGAAAAAAATGTTATCCTCATTTTTCATCATTTTTGAACATGGGCTATAGCCCCTACCGTACGGCATACTATAGCACGCCGTTTTTCATCATTTTTGAGGATTTGAAGAAAATTCTAAATTTCAAAAAACATGGGTTATAGCCCATCGTTTTTTGAATTAAAAAAAAGAATGTTATCCTCATTTTTCATCATTTTTGAATTGGGCTATAGCCCCTACCGTATGGCATACTATAGCACGCCGTTTTTCATCATTTTTGAGGATTTGAAGAAAATTCAAAATTTCAAAAAACATGGGTTATAGCCCATTGTTTTTTGAATTTTTGAAAAAAATGTTATCCTCATTTTTCATCATTTTTGAACATGGGCTATAGCCCCTACCGTACGGCATACTATAGCACGCCGTTTTTCATCATTTTTGAGGATTTGAAGAAAATTCAAAATTTCAAAAAACATGGGTTATAGCCCATTGTTTTTTAATTAAAAAAAAAAATGTTATCCTCATTTTTCATCATTTTTGAACATGGGCTATAGCCCCTACCGTACGGCATACTATAGCACGCCGTTTTTCATCATTTTTGAGGATTTGAAGAAAATTCTAAATTTCAAAAAACATGGGTTATAGCCCATCGTTTTTTGAATTAAAAAAAAAAATGTTATCCTCATTTTTCATCATTTTTGAACATGGGCTATAGCCCCTACCGTACGGCATACTATAGCACGCCGTTTTTCATCATTTTTGAGGATTTGAAGAAAATTCTAAATTTCAAAAAACATGGGTTATAGCCCATCGTTTTTTGAATTAAAAAAAAAAATGTTATCCTCATTTTTCATCATTTTTGAACATGGGCTATAGCCCCTACCGTACGGCATACTATAGCACGCCGTTTTTCATCATTTTTGAGGATTTGAAGAAAATTCTAAATTTCAAAAAACATGGGTTATAGCCCATTGTTTTTTTAATTTTTGAAAAAAATGTTATCCTCATTTTTCATCATTTTTGAACATGGGCTATAGCCCCTACCGTACGGCATACTATAGCACGCCGTTTTTCATCATTTTTGAGGATTTGAAGAAAATTCAAAATTTCAAAAAACATGGGTTATAGCCCATCGTTGTTTGAATTTTTGAAAAAAATGTTATCCTCATTTTTCATCATTTTTGAACATGGGCTATAGCCCCTACCGTACGGCATACTATAGCACGCCGTTTTTCATCATTTTTGAGGATTTGAAGAAAATTCTAAATTTCAAAAAACATGGGTTATAGCCCATCGTTTTTTGAATTTTTGAAAAAATGTTATCCTCATTTTTCATCATTTTTGAACATGGGCTATAGCCCCTACCGTACGGCATACTATAGCACGCCGTTTTTCATCATTTTTGAGGATTTGAAGAAAATTCAAAATTTCCAAAAACATGGGTTATAGCCCATCGTTTTTTGAATTTTTGAAAAAATGTTATCCTCATTTTTCATCATTTTTGAACATGGGCTATAGCCCCTACCGTACGGCATACTATAGCACGCCGTTTTTCATCATTTTTGAGGATTTGAAGAAAATTCAAAATTTCAAAAAACATGGGTTATAGCCCATCGTTTTTTGAATTTTTGAAAAAAATGTTATCCTCATTTTTCATCATTTTTGAACATGGGCTATAGCCCCTACCGTACGGCATACTATAGCACGCCGTTTTTCATCATTTTTGAGGATTTGAAGAAAATTCAAAATTTCAAAAAACATGGGTTATAGCCCATTGTTTTTTGAATTTTTGAAAAAAATGTTATCCTCATTTTTCATCATTTTTGAACATGGGCTATAGCCCCTACCGTACGGCATACTATAGCACGCCGTTTTTCATCATTTTTGAGGATTTGAAGAAAATTCAAAATTTCAAAAAACATGGGTTATAGCCCATCGTTGTTTGAATTTTTGAAAAAAATGTTATCCTCATTTTTCATCATTTTTGAACATGGGCTATAGCCCCTACCGTACGGCATACTATAGCACGCCGTTTTTCATCATTTTTGAGGATTTTAAGAAAATTCAAAATTTCAAAAAACATGGGTTATAGCCCATTGTTTTTGAATTTTTGAAAAAAATGTTATCCTCATTTTTCATCATTTTTGAACATGGGCTATAGCCCCTACCGTACGGCATACTATAGCACGCCGTTTTTCATCATTTTTGAGGATTTGAAGAAAATTCTAAATTTCAAAAAACATGGGTTATAGCCCATCGTTTTTTGAATTAAAAAAAAAAATGTTATCCTCATTTTTCATCATTTTTGAACATGGGTTATAGCCCCTACCGTACGGCATACTATAGCACGCCGTTTTTCATCATTTTTGAGGATTTGAAGAAAATTCTAAATTTCAAAAAACATGGGTTATAGCCCATTGTTTTTTTAATTTTTGAAAAAAATGTTATCCTCATTTTTCATCATTTTTGAACATGGGCTATAGCCCCTACCGTACGGCATACTATAGCACGCCGTTTTTCATCATTTTTGAGGATTTTAAGAAAATTCAAAATTTCAAAAAACATGGGTTATAGCCCATTGTTTTTGAATTTTTGAAAAAAATGTTATCCTCATTTTTCATCATTTTTGAACATGGGCTATAGCCCCTACCGTACGGCATACTATAGCACGCCGTTTTTCATCATTTTTGAGGATTTGAAGAAAATTCTAAATTTCAAAAAACATGGGTTATAGCCCATCGTTTTTTGAATTAAAAAAAAAAATGTTATCCTCATTTTTCATCATTTTTGAACATGGGCTATAGCCCCTACCGTACGGCATACTATAGCACGCCGTTTTTCATCATTTTTGAGGATTTTAAGAAAATTCAAAATTTCAAAAAACATGGGTTATAGCCCATTGTTTTTGAATTTTTGAAAAAAATGTTATCCTCATTTTTCATCATTTTTGAACATGGGCTATAGCCCCTACCGTACGGCATACTATAGCACGCCGTTTTTCATCATTTTTGAGGATTTGAAGAAAATTCTAAATTTCAAAAAACATGGGTTATAGCCCATCGTTTTTTGAATTAAAAAAAAAAATGTTATCCTCATTTTTCATCATTTTTGAACATGGGTTATAGCCCCTACCGTACGGCATACTATAGCACGCCGTTTTTCATCATTTTTGAGGATTTGAAGAAAATTCTAAATTTCAAAAAACATGGGTTATAGCCCATTGTTTTTTTAATTTTTGAAAAAAATGTTATCCTCATTTTTCATCATTTTTGAACATGGGCTATAGCCCCTACCGTACGGCATACTATAGCACGCCGTTTTTCATCATTTTTGAGGATTTGAAGAAAATTCAAAATTTCAAAAAACATGGGTTATAGCCCATCGTTGTTTGAATTTTTGAAAAAAATGTTATCCTCATTTTTCATCATTTTTGAACATGGGCTATAGCCCCTACCGTACGGCATACTATAGCACGCCGTTTTTGATCATTTTTGAGGATTTGAAGAAAATTCAAAATTTCAAAAAACATGGGTTATAGCCCATCGTTTTTTGAATTTTTGAAAAAAATGTTATCCTCATTTTTCATCATTTTTGAACATGGGCTATAGCCCCTACCGTACGGCATACTATAGCACGCCGTTTTTCATCATTTTTGAGGATTTGAAGAAAATTAAAAAATTCAAAAAACATGGGTTATAGCCCATCGTTTTTTGAATTTTTGAAAAAAATGTTATCCTCATTTTTCATCATTTTTGAACATGGGCTATAGCCCCTACCGTACGGCATACTATAGCACGCCGTTTTTCATCATTTTTGAGGATTTTAAGAAAATTCAAAATTTCAAAAAACATGGGTTATAGCCCATTGTTTTTGAATTTTTGAAAAAAATGTTATCCTCATTTTTCATCATTTTTGAACATGGGCTATAGCCCCTACCGTACGGCATACTATAGCACGCCGTTTTTCATCATTTTTGAGGATTTGAAGAAAATTCTAAATTTCAAAAAACATGGGTTATAGCCCATCGTTTTTTGAATTAAAAAAAATAATGTTATCCTCATTTTTCATCATTTTTGAACATGGGCTATAGCCCCTACCGTACGGCATACTATAGCACGCCGTTTTTCATCATTTTTGAGGATTTGAAGAAAATTCTAAATTTCAAAAAACATGGGTTATAGCCCATTGTTTTTTGAATTTTTGAAAAAAATGTTATCCTCATTTTTCATCATTTTTGAACATGGGCTATAGCCCCTACCGTATGGCATACTATAGCACGCCGTTTTTCATCATTTTTGAGGATTTTAAGAAAATTCAAAATTTCAAAAAACATGGGTTATAGCCCATTGTTTTTGAATTTTTGAAAAAAATGTTATCCTCATTTTTCATCATTTTTGAACATGGGCTATAGCCCCTACCGTACGGCATACTATAGCACGCCGTTTTTCATCATTTTTGAGGATTTGAAGAAAATTCTAAATTTCAAAAAACATGGGTTATAGCCCATCGTTTTTTGAATTAAAAAAAATAATGTTATCCTCATTTTTCATCATTTTTGAACATGGGCTATAGCCCCTACCGTACGGCATACTATAGCACGCCGTTTTTCATCATTTTTGAGGATTTGAAGAAAATTCTAAATTTCAAAAAACATGGGTTATAGCCCATTGTTTTTTGAATTTTTGAAAAAAATGTTATCCTCATTTTTCATCATTTTTGAACATGGGCTATAGCCCCTACCGTATGGCATACTATAGCACGCCGTTTTTCATCATTTTTGAGGATTTGAAGAAAATTCAAAATTTCAAAAAACATGGGTTATAGCCCATTGTTTTTTGAATTTTTGAAAAAAATGTTATCCTCATTTTTCATCATTTTTGAACATGGGCTATAGCCCCTACCGTACGGCATACTATAGCACGCCGTTTTTCATCATTTTTGAGGATTTGAAGAAAATTCAAAATTTCAAAAAACATGGGTTATAGCCCATTGTTTTTTAATAAAAAAAAAAAATGTTATCCTCATTTTTCATCATTTTTGAACATGGGCTATAGCCCCTACCGTACGGCATACTATAGCACGCCGTTTTTCATCATTTTTGAGGATTTGAAGAAAATTCAAAATTTCAAAAAACATGGGTTATAGCCCATCGTTTTTTGAATTTTTGAAAAAAATGTTATCCTCATTTTTCATCATTTTTGAACATGGGCTATAGCCCCTACCGTACGGCATACTATAGCACGCCGTTTTTCATCATTTTTGAGGATTTGAAGAAAATTCAAAATTTCAAAAAACATGGGTTATAGCCCATCGTTTTTTGAATTTTTGAAAAAAATGTTATCCTCATTTTTCATCATTTTTGAACATGGGCTATAGCCCCTACCGTACGGCATTTGTAAGTGTAAGGCTTAATTGGGTCGTCCACTCACAGTTAACAGTCTTTGTATTGAGTTTGTGCTTGAAATGTAGGCCTACTGTAATTCTGCAAACTGTTAATAAATATTTCAATCAATCAATCAATCAAAATTGACATTTCAACTATTGATCAGACGCTGTGCATTGACGACACCTAGTGGTCATTCATTTTAATTGCATGCATGCAGAGAAATCACAACATTGTGAGACGCACTGGGTCGTTGCCATGTTTTGCCACGGAAACCAGCGACCTGCCTTGTGTAAGTAAGTAAGTAAATTTTATTTATAAAGCACCTTTCTTAACAATGTTACAAAGTGCTGTACAGTGACACAATAAAATCAATCATAATTAAAACAGGACAGTACAACAAGCAAATAAGAACAACATAATCAAGTCAAATAAAATCAGAAAAATGTTCCAGAAATAAAAACGTTTTCAGTGGACGAAGCCAGGCTTGATACGAGCAGACGTGGCAACGCGATCGAAACACAGGGGCAATCTCCCGTTGGCCGAGAGGTTGGAACTCACGGGCCAATGGGAGCCTGTGTCGTGTAATTTCTCCCTTTACACTGACTATAATTCTATCTATTTGAGACAGAAACGGCTAAGCAATACGGCAGGCTGTAGGCTGTAGTCAAAAGCACCGGACGAATGAAGGCAGGCAGAGAGTGTTCTGAAGTGTAGTGTAGAGTCGATCATTTTATTGCAACCGAGACCAAGACAGAGAGCTTCGCCATTGTCCCTGAGCCTGGAGCTCAGGGACTCCCTCGTACTGAACAGCTGCCGCGGCCAGTTTAAGACTCCCTAAACCTTGCATTTTACAGGACATATATACAGTGTTTTTGCATAGACACAGATATACGGAGGTGGAGACTGAAACTTTACATACCGGTATTCATCAACATATTGCCACTTGGTAAGCAAAGGTCTCTCCTGGATACAATAGAATGCTAAGTTCCCTATCACACCTGGCCAGGCCAAGCTACTTGACTAAGGCCCACGACACCTTGACTTTAAATATCAAAGACAGGCCTCTGCAGACACAGTGACTGCAGATAGTGACAGTTGACTTATTTAGCATGCCCTTAGCACAGTGACCAAATGTATAAGTCGGGACATTTTAACATGGCTTATATATGAATATCATGAAATATAGATACCACACCTGCATGCTTTTGGGCGGCCAATAAGGGCAGGGGTAAAACAGAGAGAATTGTTCCGGATCCTTAACATCAACTAGCACAGAAAAGCTGTGTTGTAGTAACCAGCAGTTAGCTCAGTGTGATGAGTGTCTGTGTTTGTGATCCACAGGTCCAGGGTTCAAATCCCACATTATTCATGTGTCTCTGTGATGCTTTGCACATTGACTTTCAGAAGGACAACTTTAAAGCAGCACAGAAATTCCCAATGATTGTGTGCCTCAGTGGACCAACGGATAAGTCAAATGATATCCGTAGTATACCTAGTAGAAGGGTGCCGGTTCGAACCCCGACATACTCAAATCTTTACTGACACTTTGCATTCCACACTAACATCAACTAGCACAGAAAAGCTGTGTTGTAGTAACCAGCAGTTAGCTCAGTGTGATGAGTGGCTGTACTTAGTTGTGATCCACAGGTCCACGGTTCAAATCCCACATTATTCATGTGTCTCTGTGATGCTTTGCTTTGCACACTGACTTTCTTGAATAAAAAATAAAAACTCAAAAGCACCAGGAGACATCTGCTGAATGCCCCAAGGTGCCTTGGCTCAATGGTGTGGAGCGCTTGACCCAGTTGCCAGCTTCAGACAGTTGGCCGGTTCAAGTCCCATGTCAAGACATCAAGGTGCTGGGAAGGACCATCGGGAGACGGTGCTCTCTCCCCCTGTTTCCTGAAAAGTAACGGTTGGGGGTTATGCCGTACGATATAGGCTATAGCCCACCGTCCAAAATGATGAGAAACGAGGATAATTTTATTTTTCAAAATTTCAAAAAAACATGGGCTATAACCTATCGTTTTTTGTTTTTTTATTTATTCCGCAATTTCCGCAAATTGCGGAAATTGCGGAAATGGAAATTGCGGAAATTGCAAAATTGCGGAAATTGCGGAAATTGTAATTGCGGAAATTGCGGAAATGGTAATTGCGGAAATTGCGAAATTGCGGAAATGGAAATTGCGGAAATTGCGGAAATGGAAATTGCGGAAATTGCGGAAATAGAAATTGCGGAATTTGCGGCATTGCGGAAATTGCGGGAATTGCGGAAATTGCGGGAATTGCGAAATTGCGGAAATGGAAATTGCGGAAATGGAAATTGTGGAAATTGCGGAAATGGAAATTGTGGAAATGGAAATTGCGGAAATGGAAATTGTGGAAATGGAAATTGCGGAAATTGCGGAATAAATGAAAAAAAACGATGGGTTATAGCCCAAGTTTTTTGAAATTTTGAAAAAAAAAGTTATCCTCTTTTCTCATCATTTTGGACCGTGGGCTATAGCCTATATCGTACGGCATAACCCCCAACCGTTACTTTTCAGGAAACAGGGGGAGAGAGCACCGTCTCCCGATGGTCCTTCCCAGCACCTTGATGTCATGACATGGGACTTGAACCGGCCAACTGTTTGAAGCAGAGGCAACGGGTCAAGCGCTCCACACCATTGAGCCAAGGCACCTTGGGGCATTCAGCAGATGTCTCCTGGTGCTTTTGAGTTTTTATTTTTTATTCAAGAAAGTCAGTGTGCAAAGCAAAGCATCACAGAGACACATGAATAATGTGGGATTTGAACCGTGGACCTGTGGATCACAACTAAGTAGAGCCACTCATCACACTGAGCTAACTGCTCGTTACTACAACACAGCTTTTCTGTGCTAGTTGATGTTAGTGTGGAATGCAAAGTGTCAGTAAAGATTTGAGTATGTCGGGGTTCGAACCGGCACACTTCTACTAGGTATACTACGGATATCATTTGACTTATCCGTTGGTCCACTGAGGCACACAATCATTGGGAATTTCTGTGCTGCTTTAAAGTTGTCCTTCTGAAAGTCAGTGTGCAAAGCAAAGCATCACAGAGACACATGAATAATGTGGGATTTGAACCCTGGACCTGTGGATCACAAACACAGACACTCATCACACTGAGCTAACTGCTGGTTACTACAACACAGCTTTTCTGTGCTAGTTGATGTTAAGGATCCGGAACAATTCTCTCTGTTTTACCCCTGCCCTTATTGGCCGCCCAAAAGCATGCAGGTGTGGTATCTATATTTCATGATATTCATATATAAGCCATGTTAAAATGTCCGACTTATACATTTGGTCACTGTGCTAAGGGCATGCTAAATAAGTCAACTGTCACTATCTGCAGTCACTGTGTCTGCAGAGGCCTGTCTTTGATATTTAAAGTCAAGGTGTCGTGGGCCTTAGTCAAGTAGCTTGGCCTGGCCAGGTGTGATAGGGAACTTAGCATTCTATTGTATCCAGGAGAGACCTTTGCTTACCAAGTGGCAATATGTTGATGAATACCGGTATGTAAAGTTTCAGTCTCCACCTCCGTATATCTGTGTCTATGCAAAAACACTGTATATATGTCCTGTAAAATGCAAGGTTTAGGGAGTCTTAAACTGGCCGCGGCAGCGGTTCAGTACGAGGGAGTCCCTGAGCTCCAGGCTCAGGGACAATGGCGAAGCTCTCTGTCTTGGTCTCGGTTGCAATAAAATGATCGACTCTACACTACACTTCAGAAAACTCTCTGCCTGCCTTCATTCGTCCGGTGCTTTTGACTACAGCCTACAGCCTGCCGTATTGCTTAGCCGTTTCTGTCTCAAATAGATAGAATTATAGTCAGTGTAAAGGGAGAAATTACACGACACAGGCTCCCATTGGCCCGTGAGTTCCAACCTCTCGGCCAACGGGAGATTGCCCCTGTGTTTCGATCGCGTTGCCACGTCTTCTCGTATCAAGCCTGGCTTCGTCCACTGAAAACGTTTTTATTTCGGGAACATTTTTCTGATTTTATTTGACTTGATTATGTTGTTCTTATTTGCTTGTTGTACTGTCCTGTTTTAATTATGATTGATTTTATTGTGTCACTGTACAGCACTTTGTAACATTGTTAAGAAAGGTGCTTTATAAATAAATTTACTTACTTACTTACACAAGGCAGGTCGCTGGTTTCCGTGGCAAAACATGGCAACGACCCAGTGCGTCTCACAATGTTGTGATTTCTCTGCATGCATGCAATTAAAATGAATGACCACTAGGTGTCGTCAATGCACAGCGTCTGATCAATAGTTGAAATGTCAATTTTGATTGATTGATTGAAATATTTATTAACAGTTTGCAGAATTACAGTAGGCCTACATTTCAAGCACAAACTCAATACAAAGACTGTTAACTGTGAGTGGACGACCCAATTAAGCCTTACACTTACAAATGCCGTACGGTAGGGGCTATAGCCCATGTTCAAAAATGATGAAAAATGAGGATAACATTTTTTTCAAAAATTCAAAAAACGATGGGCTATAACCCATGTTTTTTGAAATTTTGAAATTTCTTCAAATCCTTCAAATCCTAGGCCGTACGGTAGGGGCTATAGCCCATGTTCAAAAATGATGAAAAATGAGGATAACATTTTTTTCAAAAATTCAAAAAACGATGGGCTATAACCCATGTCTTTTGAAATTTAGAATTTTCTTCAAATCCTCAAAAATGATGAAAAACGGCGTGCTATAGTATGCCGTACGGTAGGGGCTATAGCCCATGTTCAAAAATGATGAAAAATGAGGATAACATTTTTTTCAAAAATTCAAAAAACGATGGGCTATAACCCATGTTTTTTGACGTACGGTAGGGGCTATAGCCCATGTTCAAAAATGATGAAAAATGAGGATAACATTTTTTTCAAAAATTCAAAAAACAATGGGCTATAACCCATGTTTTTTGAAATTTTGAATTTTCTTCAAATCCTCAAAAATGATGAAAAACGGCGTGCTATAGTAGGCCGTACGGTAGGGGCTATAGCCCATGTTCAAAAATGATGAAAAATGAGGATAACATTTTTTTCAAAAATTCAAAAAACAATGGGCTATAACCCATGTTTTTTGAAATTTAAAATGTTCTTCAAATCCTCAAAAATGATGAAAAACGGCGTGCTATAGTATGCCGTACGGTAGGGGCTATAGCCCATGTTCAAAAATGATGAAAAATGAGGATAACATTTTTTTCAAAAATTCAAAGAACGATGGGCTATAACCCATGTTTTTGAAATTTTGAATTTTCTTCAAATCCTCAAAAATGATGAAAAACGGCGTGCTATAGTATGCCGTACGGTAGGAGCTATAGCCCATGTTCAAAAATGATGAAAAATGAGGATAACATTTTTTTCAAAAATTCAAAAAACGATGGGCTATAACCCATGTTTTTTGAAATTTTGAATTTTCTTCAAATCCTCAAAAATGATGAAAAACGGCGTGCTATAGTATGCCGTACGGTAGGGGCTATAGCCCATGTTCAAAAATGATGAAAAATGAGGATAACATTTTTTTCAAAAATTCAAAAAACGATGGGCTATAACCCATGTTTTTTGAAATTTTGAATTTTCTTCAAATCCTCAAAAATGATGAAAAACGGCGTGCTATAGTATGCCGTACGGTAGGGGCTATAGCCCATGTTCAAAAATGATGAAAAATGAGGATAACATTTTTTTCAAAAATTCAAAAAACAATGGGCAATAACCCATGTTTTTTGAAATTTTGAATTTTCTTCAAATCCTCAAAAATGATGAAAAACGGCGTGCTATAGTATGCCGTACGGTAGGGGCTATAGCCCATGTTCAAAAATGATGAAAAATGAGGATAACATTTTTTTCAAAAATTCAAAAAACGATGGGCTATAACCCATGTCTTTTGAAATTTAGAATTTTCTTCAAATCCTCAAAAATGATGAAAAACGGCGTGCTATAGTATGCCGTACGGTAGGGGCTATAGCCCATGTTCAAAAATGATGAAAAATGAGGATAACATTTTTTTCAAAAAATCAAAAAACGATGGGCTATAACCCATGTTTTTTGAAATTTTGAATTTTCTTCAAATCCTCAAAAATGATGAAAAACGGCGTGCTATAGTATGCCGTACGGTAGGAGCTATAGCCCATGTTCAAAAATGATGAAAAATGAGGATAACATTTTTTTTTTTTATTCAAAAAACGATGGGCTATAACCCATGTTTTTTGAAATTTTGAAATTTCTTCAAATCCTCAAAAATGATGAAAAACGGCGTGCTATAGTATGCCGTACGGTAGGGGCTATAGCCCATGTTCAAAAATGATGAAAAATGAGGATAACATTTTTTTCAAAAATTAAAAAAAGCGATGGGCTATAACCCATGTTTTTTGAAATTTTGAATTTTCTTCAAATCCTCAAAAATGATAAAAAACGGCGTGCTATAGTATGCCGTACGGTAGGGGCTATAGCCCATGTTCAAAAATGATGAAAAATGAGGATAACATTTTTTTCAAAAATTCAAAAAACAATGGGCTATAACCCATGTTTTTTGAAATTTTGAATTTTCTTCAAATCCTCAAAAATGATGAAAAACGGCGTGCTATAGTAGGCCGTACGGTAGGGGCTATAGCCCATGTTCAAAAATGATGAAAATGAGGATAACATTTTTTTCAAAAATTCAAAAAACAATGGGCTATAACCCATGTTTTTTGAAATTTTTAATTTTCTTCAAATCCTCAAAAATGATGAAAAACGGCGTGCTATAGTATGCCGTACGGTAGGGGCTATAGCCCATGTTCAAAAATGATGAAAAATGAGGATAACATTTTTTTCAAAAATTCAAAAAACGATGGGCTATAACCCATGTTTTTGAAATTTTGAATTTTCTTCAAATCCTCAAAAATGATGAAAAACGGCGTGCTATAGTATGCCGTACGGTAGGAGCTATAGCCCATGTTCAAAAATGATGAAAAATGAGGATAACATTTTTTTCAAAAATTCAAAAAACGATGGGCTATAACCCATGTTTTTTGAAATTTTGAATTTTCTTCAAATCCTCAAAAATGATGAAAAACGGCGTGCTATAGTATGCCGTACGGTAGGGGCTATAGCCCATGTTCAAAAATGATGAAAAATGAGGATAACATTTTTTTCAAAAATTCAAAAAACGATGGGCTATAACCCATGTTTTTTGAAATTTTGAATTTTCTTCAAATCCTCAAAAATAATGAAAAACGGCGTGCTATAGTATGCCGTACGGTAGGGGCTTTAGCCCATGTTCAAAAATGATGAAAAATGAGGATAACATTTTTTTCAAAAATTCAAAAAATGATAGGCTATAACCCATGTTTTTTGAAATTTTGAATTTTCTTCAAATCCTCAAAAATGATGAAAAACGGCGTGCTATAGTATGCCGTACGGTAGGGGCTATAGCCCATGTTCAAAAATGATGAAAAATGAGGATAACATTTTTTTCAAAAATTCAAAAAACAATGGGCAATAACCCATGTTTTTTGAAATTTTGAATTTTCTTCAAATCCTCAAAAATGATGAAAAACGGCGTGCTATAGTATGCCGTACGGTAGGGGCTATAGCCCATGTTCAAAAATGATGAAAAATGAGGATAACATTTTTTTCAAAAATTCAAAAAACGATGGGCTATAACCCATGTTTTTTGAAATTTTGAATTTTCTTCAAATCCTCAAAAATGATGAAAAACGGCGTGCTATAGTATGCCGTACGGTAGGAGCTATAGCCCATGTTCAAAAATGATGAAAAATGAGGATAACATTTTTTTTTTAAATTCAAAAAACGATGGGCTATAACCCATGTTTTTTGAAATTTTGAAATTTCTTCAAATCCTCAAAAATGATGAAAAACGGCGTGCTATAGTATGCCGTACGGTAGGGGCTATAGCCCATGTTCAAAAATGATGAAAAATGAGGATAACATTTTTTTCAAAAATTAAAAAAAGCGATGGGCTATAACCCATGTTTTTTGAAATTTTGAATTTTCTTCAAATCCTCAAAAATGATAAAAAACGGCGTGCTATAGTATGCCGTACGGTAGGGGCTATAGCCCATGTTCAAAAATGATGAAAAATGAGGATAACATTTTTTTCAAAAATTCAAAAAACAATGGGCTATAACCCATGTTTTTTGAAAATTTGAATTTTCTTCAAATCCTCAAAAATGATGAAAAACGGCGTGCTATAGTAGGCCGTACGGTAGGGGCTATAGCCCATGTTCAAAAATGATGAAAAATGAGGATAACATTTTTTTCAAAAATTAAAAAAACAATGGGCTATAACCCATGTTTTTTGAAATTTTTAATTTTCTTCAAATCCTCAAAAATGATGAAAAACGGCGTGCTATAGTATGCCGTACGGTAGGGGCTATAGCCCATGTTCAAAAATGATGAAAAATGAGGATAACATTTTTTTCAAAAATTCAAAAAACGATGGGCTATAACCCATGTTTTTGAAATTTTGAATTTTCTTCAAATCCTCAAAAATGATGAAAAACGGCGTGCTATAGTATGCCGTACGGTAGGAGCTATAGCCCATGTTCAAAAATGATGAAAAATGAGGATAACATTTTTTTCAAAAATTCAAAAAACAATGGGCTATAACCCATGTTTTTTGAAATTTTTAATTTTCTTCAAATCCTCAAAAATGATGAAAAACGGCGTGCTATAGTATGCCGTACGGTAGGGGCTATAGCCCATGTTCAAAAATGATGAAAAATGAGGATAACATTTTTTTCAAAAATTCAAAAAACGATGGGCTATAACCCATGTTTTTGAAATTTTGAATTTTCTACAAATCCTCAAAAATGATGAAAAACGGCGTGCTATAGTATGCCGTACGGTAGGAGCTATAGCCCATGTTCAAAAATGATGAAAAATGAGGATAACATTTTTTTCAAAAATTCAAAAAACGATGGGCTATAACCCATGTTTTTTGAAATTTTGAATTTTCTTCAAATCCTCAAAAATGATGAAAAACGGCGTGCTATAGTATGCCGTACGGTAGGGGCTATAGCCCATGTTCAAAAATGATGAAAAATGAGGATAACATTTTTTTCAAAAATTCAAAAAACGATGGGCTATAACCCATGTTTTTTGAAATTTTGAATTTTCTTCAAATCCTCAAAAATAATGAAAAACGGCGTGCTATAGTATGCCGTACGGTAGGGGCTTTAGCCCATGTTCAAAAATGATGAAAAATGAGGATAACATTTTTTTCAAAAATTCAAAAAATGATAGGCTATAACCCATGTTTTTTGAAATTTTGAATTTTCTTCAAATCCTCAAAAATGATGAAAAACGGCGTGCTATAGTATGCCGTACGGTAGGGGCTATAGCCCATGTTCAAAAATGATGAAAAATGAGGATAACATTTTTTTCAAAAATTCAAAAAACAATGGGCAATAACCCATGTTTTTTGAAATTTTGAATTTTCTTCAAATCCTCAAAAATGATGAAAAACGGCGTGCTATAGTATGCCGTACGGTAGGGGCTATAGCCCATGTTCAAAAATGATGAAAAATGAGGATAACATTTTTTTCAAAAATTCAAAAAACGATGGGCTATAACCCATGTTTTTTGAAATTTTGAATTTTCTTCAAATCCTCAAAAATGATGAAAAACGGCGTGCTATAGTATGCCGTACGGTAGGAGCTATAGCCCATGTTCAAAAATGATGAAAAATGAGGATAACATTTTTTTTTTAAATTCAAAAAACGATGGGCTATAACCCATGTTTTTTGAAATTTTGAAATTTCTTCAAATCCTCAAAAATGATGAAAAACGGCGTGCTATAGTATGCCGTACGGTAGGGGCTATAGCCCATGTTCAAAAATGATGAAAAATGAGGATAACATTTTTTTCAAAAATTAAAAAAAGCGATGGGCTATAACCCATGTTTTTTGAAATTTTGAATTTTCTTCAAATCCTCAAAAATGATAAAAAACGGCGTGCTATAGTATGCCGTACGGTAGGGGCTATAGCCCATGTTCAAAAATGATGAAAAATGAGGATAACATTTTTTTCAAAAATTCAAAAAACAATGGGCTATAACCCATGTTTTTTGAAAATTTGAATTTTCTTCAAATCCTCAAAAATGATGAAAAACGGCGTGCTATAGTAGGCCGTACGGTAGGGGCTATAGCCCATGTTCAAAAATGATGAAAAATGAGGATAACATTTTTTTCAAAAATTAAAAAAACAATGGGCTATAACCCATGTTTTTTGAAATTTTTAATTTTCTTCAAATCCTCAAAAATGATGAAAAACGGCGTGCTATAGTATGCCGTACGGTAGGGGCTATAGCCCATGTTCAAAAATGATGAAAAATGAGGATAACATTTTTTTCAAAAATTCAAAAAACGATGGGCTATAACCCATGTTTTTGAAATTTTGAATTTTCTTCAAATCCTCAAAAATGATGAAAAACGGCGTGCTATAGTATGCCGTACGGTAGGAGCTATAGCCCATGTTCAAAAATGATGAAAAATGAGGATAACATTTTTTTCAAAAATTCAAAAAACGATGGGCTATAACCCATGTTTTTTGAAATTTTGAATTTTCTTCAAATCCTCAAAAATGATGAAAAACGGCGTGCTATAGTATGCCGTACGGTAGGGGCTATAGCCCATGTTCAAAAATGATGAAAAATGAGGATAACATTTTTTTCAAAAATTCAAAAAACGATGGGCTATAACCCATGTTTTTTGAAATTTTGAATTTTCTTCAAATCCTCAAAAATAATGAAAAACGGCGTGCTATAGTATGCCGTACGGTAGGGGCTTTAGCCCATGTTCAAAAATGATGAAAAATGAGGATAACATTTTTTTCAAAAATTCAAAAAACGATGGGCTATAACCCATGTTTTTTGAAATTTTGAATTTTCTTCAAATCCTCAAAAATGATGAAAAACGGCGTGCTATAGTATGCCGTACGGTAGGGGCTATAGCCCATGTTCAAAAATGATGAAAAATGAGGATAATTTTTTTTTCAAAAATTCAAAAAACAATGGGCAATAACCCATGTTTTTTGAAATTTTGAATTTTCTTCAAATCCTCAAAAATTATGAAAAACGGCGTGCTATAGTATGCCGTACGGTAGGGGCTATAGCCCATGTTCAAAAATGATGAAAAATGAGGATAACATTTTTTTCAAAAATTCAAAAAACGATGGGCTATAACCCATGTTTTTTGAAATTTAGAATTTTCTTCAAATCCTCAAAAATGATGAAAAACGGCGTGCTATAGTATGCCGTACGGTAGGGGCTATAGCCCATGTTCAAAAATGATGAAAAATGAGGATAACATTTTTTTCAAAAATTCAAAAAACGATGGGCTATAACCCATGTTTTTTGAAATTTTGAATTTTCTTCAAATCCTCAAAAATGATGAAAAACGGCGTGCTATAGTATGCCGTACGGTAGGGGCTATAGCCCATGTTCAAAAATGATGAAAAATGAGGATAATTTTTTTTTCAAAAATAAAAAAAACGATGGGCTATAACCCATGTTTTTTTAAATTTTGAATTTTCTTCAAATCCTCAAAAATGATGAAAAACGGCGTGCTATAGTATGCCGTACGGTAGGAGCTATAGCCCATGTTCAAAAATGATGAAAAATGAGGATAACATTTTTTTCAAAAATTCAAAAAACTATTTTTAATTTTCTTCAAATCCTCAAAAATGATGAAAAATGGCGTGCTATAGTATGCCGTACGGTAGGGGCTATAGCCCATGTTCAAAAATGAGGATAACATTTTTTTCAAAAATTCAAAAAACGATGGGCTATAACCCATGTTTTTTGAAATTTTGAATTTTCTTCAAATCCTCAAAAATGATGAAAAACGGCGTGCTATAGTATGCCGTACGGTAGGGGCTATAGCCCATGTTCAAAAATGATGAAAAATGAGGATAACATTTTTTTCAAAAATTCAAAAAACAATGGGCTATAACCCATGTTTTTTCAAATTTTGAATTTTCTTCAAATCCTCAAAAATGATGAAAAACGGCGTGCTATAGTATGCCGTACGGTAGGGGCTATAGCCCATGTTCAAAAATGATGAAAAATGAGGATAACATTTTTTTCAAAAATTCAAAAAACGATGGGCTATAACCCATGTTTTTTGAAATTTTAAATTTCTTCAAATCCTCAAAAATGATGAAAAACGGCGTGCTATAGTATGCCGTACGGTAGGAGCTATAGCCCATGTTAAAAAATGATGAAAAATGAGGATAACATTTTTTTTTTAAATTCAAAAAACGATGGGCTATAACCCATGTTTTTTGAAATTTTGAAATTTCTTCAAATCCTCAAAAATGATGAAAAACGGCGTGCTATAGTATGCCGTACGGTAGGAGCTATAGCCCATGTTCAAAAATGATGAAAAATGAGGATAACATTTTTTTTTTTAATTCAAAAAACGATGGGCTATAACCCATGTTTTTTGAAATTTTGAAATTTCTTCAAATCCTCAAAAATGATGAAAAACGGCGTGCTATAGTATGCCGTACGGTAGGGGCTATAGCCCATGTTCAAAAATGATGAAAAATGAGGATAACATTTTTTTCAAAAATTAAAAAAAGCGATGGGCTATAACCCATGTTTTTTGAAATTTTGAATTTTCTTCAAATCCTCAAAAATGATAAAAAACGGCGTGCTAAAGTATGCCGTACGGTAGGGGCTATAGCCCATGTTCAAAAATGATGAAAAATGAGGATAACATTTTTTTCAAAAATTCAAAAAACAATGGGCTATAACCCATGTTTTTTGAAATTTTGAATTTTCTTCAAATCCTCAAAAATGATGAAAAACGGCGTGCTATAGTAGGCCGTACGGTAGGGGCTATAGCCCATGTTCAAAAATGATGAAAAATGAGGATAACATTTTTTTCAAAAATTCAAAAAACAATGGGCTATAACCCATGTTTTTTGAAATTTTAAATTTTCTTCAAATCCTCAAAAATGATGAAAAACGGCGTGCTATAGTATGCCGTACGGTAGGGGCTATAGCCCATGTTCAAAAATGATGAAAAATGAGGATAACATTTTTTTCAAAAATTCAAAAAACGATGGGCTATAACCCATGTTTTTGAAATTTTGAAATTTCTTCAAATCCTCAAAAATGATGAAAAACGGCGTGCTATAGTATGCCGTACGGTAGGAGCTATAGCCCATGTTCAAAAATGATGAAAAATGAGGATAACATTTTTTTCAAAAATTCAAAAAACGATGGGCTATAACCCATGTTTTTTGAAATTTTGAATTTTCTTCAAATCCTCAAAAATGATGAAAAACGGCGTGCTATAGTATGCCGTACGGTAGGGGCTATAGCCCATGTTCAAAAATGATGAAAAATGAGGATAACATTTTTTTCAAAAATTCAAAAAACGATGGGCTATAACCCATGTTTTTTGAAATTTTGAATTTTCTTAAAATCCTCAAAAATGATGAAAAACGGCGTGCTATAGTATGCCGTACGGTAGGGGCTATAGCCCATGTTCAAAAATGAGGATAACATTTTTTTCAAAAATTCAAAAAACGATGGGCTATAACCCATGTTTTTTGAAATTTTGAATTTTCTTCAAATCCTCAAAAATGATGAAAAACGGCGTGCTATAGTATGCCGTACGGTAGGGGCTATAGCCCATGTTCAAAAATGATGAAAAATGAGGATAACATTTTTTTCAAAAATTCAAAAAACAATGGGCTATAACCCATGTTTTTTCAAATTTTGAATTTTCTTCAAATCCTCAAAAATGATGAAAAACGGCGTGCTATAGTATGCCGTACGGTAGGGGCTATAGCCCATGTTCAAAAATGATGAAAAATGAGGATAACATTTTTTTCAAAAATTCAAAAAACGATGGGCTATAACCCATGTTTTTTGAAATTTTAAATTTCTTCAAATCCTCAAAAATGATGAAAAACGGCGTGCTATAGTATGCCGTACGGTAGGAGCTATAGCCCATGTTAAAAAATGATGAAAAATGAGGATAACATTTTTTTTTTAAATTCAAAAAACGATGGGCTATAACCCATGTTTTTTGAAATTTTGAAATTTCTTCAAATCCTCAAAAATGATGAAAAACGGCGTGCTATAGTATGCCGTACGGTAGGAGCTATAGCCCATGTTCAAAAATGATGAAAAATGAGGATAACATTTTTTTTTTTAATTCAAAAAACGATGGGCTATAACCCATGTTTTTTGAAATTTTGAAATTTCTTCAAATCCTCAAAAATGATGAAAAACGGCGTGCTATAGTATGCCGTACGGTAGGGGCTATAGCCCATGTTCAAAAATGATGAAAAATGAGGATAACATTTTTTTCAAAAATTAAAAAAAGCGATGGGCTATAACCCATGTTTTTTGAAATTTTGAATTTTCTTCAAATCCTCAAAAATGATAAAAAACGGCGTGCTAAAGTATGCCGTACGGTAGGGGCTATAGCCCATGTTCAAAAATGATGAAAAATGAGGATAACATTTTTTTCAAAAATTCAAAAAACAATGGGCTATAACCCATGTTTTTTGAAATTTTGAATTTTCTTCAAATCCTCAAAAATGATGAAAAACGGCGTGCTATAGTAGGCCGTACGGTAGGGGCTATAGCCCATGTTCAAAAATGATGAAAAATGAGGATAACATTTTTTTCAAAAATTCAAAAAACAATGGGCTATAACCCATGTTTTTTGAAATTTTAAATTTTCTTCAAATCCTCAAAAATGATGAAAAACGGCGTGCTATAGTATGCCGTACGGTAGGGGCTATAGCCCATGTTCAAAAATGATGAAAAATGAGGATAACATTTTTTTCAAAAATTCAAAAAACGATGGGCTATAACCCATGTTTTTGAAATTTTGAAATTTCTTCAAATCCTCAAAAATGATGAAAAACGGCGTGCTATAGTATGCCGTACGGTAGGAGCTATAGCCCATGTTCAAAAATGATGAAAAATGAGGATAACATTTTTTTCAAAAATTCAAAAAACGATGGGCTATAACCCATGTTTTTTGAAATTTTGAATTTTCTTCAAATCCTCAAAAATGATGAAAAACGGCGTGCTATAGTATGCCGTACGGTAGGGGCTATAGCCCATGTTCAAAAATGATGAAAAATGAGGATAACATTTTTTTCAAAAATTCAAAAAACGATGGGCTATAACCCATGTTTTTTGAAATTTTGAATTTTCTTAAAATCCTCAAAAATGATGAAAAACGGCGTGCTATAGTATGCCGTACGGTAGGGGCTATAGCCCATGTTCAAAAATGAGGATAACATTTTTTTCAAAAATTCAAAAAACGATGGGCTATAACCCATGTTTTTTGAAATTTAGAATTTTCTTCAAATCCTCAAAAATGATGAAAAACGGCGTGCTATAGTATGCCGTACGGTAGGGGCTATAGCCCATGTTCAAAAATGATGAAAAATGAGGATAACATTTTTTTCAAAAATTCAAAAAACAATGGGCTATAACCCATGTTTTTTCAAATTTTGAATTTTCTTCAAATCCTCAAAAATGATGAAAAACGGCGTGCTATAGTATGCCGTACGGTAGGGGCTATAGCCCATGTTCAAAAATGATGAAAAATGAGGATAACATTTTTTTCAAAAATTCAAAAAACGATGGGCTATAACCCATGTTTTTTGAAATTTTGAAATTTCTTCAAATCCTCAAAAATGATGAAAAACGGCGTGCTATAGTATGCCGTACGGTAGGAGCTATAGCCCATGTTCAAAAATGATGAAAAATGAGGATAACATTTTTTTTTTAAATTCAAAAAACGATGGGCTATAACCCATGTTTTTTGAAAATTTTGAAATTTCTTCAAATCCTCAAAAATGATGAAAAACGGCGTGCTATAGTATGCCGTACGGTAGGAGCTATAGCCCATGTTCAAAAATGATGAAAAATGAGGATAACATTTTTTTTTTTAATTCAAAAAACGATGGGCTATAACCCATGTTTTTTTTAATTTAGAAATTTCTTCAAATCCTCAAAAATGATGAAAAACGGCGTGCTATAGTATGCCGTACGGTAGGGGCTATAGCCCATGTTCAAAAATGATGAAAAATGAGGATAACATTTTTTTCAAAAATTAAAAAAAGCGATGGGCTATAACCCATGTTTTTTGAAATTTTGAATTTTCTTCAAATCCTCAAAAATGATAAAAAACGGCGTGCTAAAGTATGCCGTACGGTAGGGGCTATAGCCCATGTTCAAAAATGATGAAAAATGAGGATAACATTTTTTTCAAAAATTCAAAAAACAATGGGCTATAACCCATGTTTTTTGAAATTTTGAATTTTCTTCAAATCCTCAAAAATGATGAAAAACGGCGTGCTATAGTAGGCCGTACGGTAGGGGCTATAGCCCATGTTCAAAAATGATGAAAAATGAGGATAACATTTTTTTCAAAAATTCAAAAAACGATGGGCTATAACCCATGTTTTTGAAATTTTGAATTTTCTTCAAATCCTCAAAAATGATGAAAAACGGCGTGCTATAGTATGCCGTACGGTAGGAGCTATAGCCCATGTTCAAAAATGATGAAAAATGAGGATAACATTTTTTTCAAAAATTCAAAAAACGATGGGCTATAACCCATGTTTTTTGAAATTTTGAATTTTCTTCAAATCCTCAAAAATGATGAAAAACGGCGTGCTATAGTATGCCGTACGGTAGGGGCTATAGCCCATGTTCAAAAATGATGAAAAATGAGGATAACATTTTTTTCAAAAATTCAAAAAACGATGGGCTATAACCCATGTTTTTTGAAATTTTGAATTTTCTTCAAATCCTCAAAAATAATTAAAAACGGCGTGCTATAGTATGCCGTACGGTAGGGGCTTTAGCCCATGTTCAAAAATGATGAAAAATGAGGATAACATTTTTTTCAAAAATTCAAAAAACGATGGGCTATAACCCATGTTTTTTGAAATTTTGAATTTTCTTCAAATCCTCAAAAATGATGAAAAACGGCGTGCTATAGTATGCCGTACGGTAGGGGCTATAGCCCATGTTCAAAAATGATGAAAAATGAGGATAACATTTTTTTCAAAAATTCAAAAAACAATGGGCAATAACCCATGTTTTTTGAAAATTTTGAATTTTCTTCAAATCCTCAAAAATGATGAAAAACGGCGTGCTATAGTATGCCGTACGGTAGGGGCTATAGCCCATGTTCAAAAATGATGAAAAATGAGGATAACATTTTTTTCAAAAATTCAAAAAACGATGGGCTATAACCCATGTTTTTTGAAATTTAGAATTTTCTTCAAATCCTCAAAAATGATGAAAAACGGCGTGCTATAGTATGCCGTACGGTAGGAGCTATAGCCCATGTTCAAAAATGATGAAAAATGAGGATAACATTTTTTTTTTAAATTCAAAAAACGATGGGCTATAACCCATGTTTTTTGAAATTTAGAATTTTCTTCAAATCCTCAAAAATGATGAAAAACGGCGTGCTATAGTATGCCGTACGGTAGGGGCTATAGCCCATGTTCAAAAATGATGAAAAATGAGGATAACATTTTTTTCAAAAATTCAAAAAACGATGGGCTATAACCCATGTTTTTTGAAATTTTGAATTTTCTTCAAATCCTCAAAAATGATGAAAAACGGCGTGCTATAGTATGCCGTACGGTAGGAGCTATAGCCCATGTTCAAAAATGATGAAAAATGAGGATAACATTTTTTTCAAAAATTCAAAAAACGATGGGCTATAACCCATGTTTTTTGAAATTTAGAATTTTCTTCAAATCCTCAAAAATGATGAAAAACGGCGTGCTATAGTATGCCGTACGGTAGGGGCTATAGCCCATGTTCAAAAATGATGAAAAATGAGGATAACATTTTTTTCAAAAATTCAAAAAACGATGGGCTATAACCCATGTTTTTTGAAATTTTGAATTTTCTTCAAATCCTCAAAAATGATGAAAAACGGCGTGCTATAGTATGCCGTACGGTAGGGGCTATAGCCCATGTTCAAAAATGATGAAAAATGAGGATAATTTTTTTTTCAAAAATAAAAAAAACGATGGGCTATAACCCATGTTTTTTTAAATTTTGAATTTTCTTCAAATCCTCAAAAATGATGAAAAACGGCGTGCTATAGTATGCCGTACGGTAGGAGCTATAGCCCATGTTCAAAAATGATGAAAAATGAGGATAACATTTTTTTCAAAAATTCAAAAAACTATTTTTAATTTTCTTCAAATCCTCAAAAATGATGAAAAATGGCGTGCTATAGTATGCCGTACGGTAGGGGCTATAGCCCATGTTCAAAAATGAGGATAACATTTTTTTCAAAAATTCAAAAAACGATGGGCTATAACCCATGTTTTTTGAAATTTTGAATTTTCTTCAAATCCTCAAAAATGATGAAAAACGGCGTGCTATAGTATGCCGTACGGTAGGGGCTATAGCCCATGTTCAAAAATGATGAAAAATGAGGATAACATTTTTTTCAAAAATTCAAAAAACAATGGGCTATAACCCATGTTTTTTCAAATTTTGAATTTTCTTCAAATCCTCAAAAATGATGAAAAACGGCGTGCTATAGTATGCCGTACGGTAGGGGCTATAGCCCATGTTCAAAAATGATGAAAAATGAGGATAACATTTTTTTCAAAAATTCAAAAAACGATGGGCTATAACCCATGTTTTTTGAAATTTTGAAATTTCTTCAAATCCTCAAAAATGATGAAAAACGGCGTGCTATAGTATGCCGTACGGTAGGAGCTATAGCCCATGTTCAAAAATGATGAAAAATGAGGATAACATTTTTTTTTTAAATTCAAAAAACGATGGGCTATAACCCATGTTTTTTGAAATTTTGAAATTTCTTCAAATCCTCAAAAATGATGAAAAACGGCGTGCTATAGTATGCCGTACGGTAGGAGCTATAGCCCATGTTCAAAAATGATGAAAAATGAGGATAACATTTTTTTTTTTAATTCAAAAAACGATGGGCTATAACCCATGTTTTTTGAAATTTTGAAATTTCTTCAAATCCTCAAAAATGATGAAAAACGGCGTGCTATAGTATGCCGTACGGTAGGGGCTATAGCCCATGTTCAAAAATGATGAAAAATGAGGATAACATTTTTTTCAAAAATTAAAAAAAGCGATGGGCTATAACCCATGTTTTTTGAAATTTTGAATTTTCTTCAAATCCTCAAAAATGATAAAAAACGGCGTGCTAAAGTATGCCGTACGGTAGGGGCTATAGCCCATGTTCAAAAATGATGAAAAATGAGGATAACATTTTTTTCAAAAATTCAAAAAACAATGGGCTATAACCCATGTTTTTTGAAATTTTGAATTTTCTTCAAATCCTCAAAAATGATGAAAAACGGCGTGCTATAGTAGGCCGTACGGTAGGGGCTATAGCCCATGTTCAAAAATGATGAAAAATGAGGATAACATTTTTTTCAAAAATTCAAAAAACAATGGGCTATAACCCATGTTTTTTGAAATTTTAAATTTTCTTCAAATCCTCAAAAATGATGAAAAACGGCGTGCTATAGTATGCCGTACGGTAGGGGCTATAGCCCATGTTCAAAAATGATGAAAAATGAGGATAACATTTTTTTCAAAAATTCAAAAAACGATGGGCTATAACCCATGTTTTTGAAATTTTGAAATTTCTTCAAATCCTCAAAAATGATGAAAAACGGCGTGCTATAGTATGCCGTACGGTAGGAGCTATAGCCCATGTTCAAAAATGATGAAAAATGAGGATAACATTTTTTTCAAAAATTCAAAAAACGATGGGCTATAACCCATGTTTTTTGAAATTTTGAATTTTCTTCAAATCCTCAAAAATGATGAAAAACGGCGTGCTATAGTATGCCGTACGGTAGGGGCTATAGCCCATGTTCAAAAATGATGAAAAATGAGGATAACATTTTTTTCAAAAATTCAAAAAACGATGGGCTATAACCCATGTTTTTTGAAATTTTGAATTTTCTTAAAATCCTCAAAAATGATGAAAAACGGCGTGCTATAGTATGCCGTACGGTAGGGGCTATAGCCCATGTTCAAAAATGAGGATAACATTTTTTTCAAAAATTCAAAAAACGATGGGCTATAACCCATGTTTTTTGAAATTTAGAATTTTCTTAAAATCCTCAAAAATGATGAAAAACGGCGTGCTATAGTATGCCGTACGGTAGGGGCTATAGCCCATGTTCAAAAATGATGAAAAATGAGGATAACATTTTTTTCAAAAATTCAAAAAACAATGGGCTATAACCCATGTTTTTTCAAATTTTGAATTTTCTTCAAATCCTCAAAAATGATGAAAAACGGCGTGCTATAGTATGCCGTACGGTAGGGGCTATAGCCCATGTTCAAAAATGATGAAAAATGAGGATAACATTTTTTTCAAAAATTCAAAAAACGATGGGCTATAACCCATGTTTTTTGAAATTTTGAAATTTCTTCAAATCCTCAAAAATGATGAAAAACGGCGTGCTATAGTATGCCGTACGGTAGGAGCTATAGCCCATGTTCAAAAATGATGAAAAATGAGGATAACATTTTTTTTTTAAATTCAAAAAACGATGGGCTATAACCCATGTTTTTTGAAATTTTGAAATTTCTTCAAATCCTCAAAAATGATGAAAAACGGCGTGCTATAGTATGCCGTACGGTAGGAGCTATAGCCCATGTTCAAAAATGATGAAAAATGAGGATAACATTTTTTTTTTTAATTCAAAAAACGATGGGCTATAACCCATGTTTTTTTAAATTTAGAAATTTCTTCAAATCCTCAAAAATGATGAAAAACGGCGTGCTATAGTATGCCGTACGGTAGGGGCTATAGCCCATGTTCAAAAATGATGAAAAATGAGGATAACATTTTTTTCAAAAATTAAAAAAAGCGATGGGCTATAACCCATGTTTTTTGAAATTTTGAATTTTCTTCAAATCCTCAAAAATGATAAAAAACGGCGTGCTAAAGTATGCCGTACGGTAGGGGCTATAGCCCATGTTCAAAAATGATGAAAAATGAGGATAACATTTTTTTCAAAAATTCAAAAAACAATGGGCTATAACCCATGTTTTTTGAAATTTTGAATTTTCTTCAAATCCTCAAAAATGATGAAAAACGGCGTGCTATAGTAGGCCGTACGGTAGGGGCTATAGCCCATGTTCAAAAATGATGAAAAATGAGGATAACATTTTTTTCAAAAATTCAAAAAACGATGGGCTATAACCCATGTTTTTGAAATTTTGAATTTTCTTCAAATCCTCAAAAATGATGAAAAACGGCGTGCTATAGTATGCCGTACGGTAGGAGCTATAGCCCATGTTCAAAAATGATGAAAAATGAGGATAACATTTTTTTCAAAAATTCAAAAAACGATGGGCTATAACCCATGTTTTTTGAAATTTTGAATTTTCTTCAAATCCTCAAAAATGATGAAAAACGGCGTGCTATAGTATGCCGTACGGTAGGGGCTATAGCCCATGTTCAAAAATGATGAAAAATGAGGATAACATTTTTTTCAAAAATTCAAAAAACGATGGGCTATAACCCATGTTTTTTGAAATTTTGAATTTTCTTCAAATCCTCAAAAATAATTAAAAACGGCGTGCTATAGTATGCCGTACGGTAGGGGCTTTAGCCCATGTTCAAAAATGATGAAAAATGAGGATAACATTTTTTTCAAAAATTCAAAAAACGATGGGCTATAACCCATGTTTTTTGAAATTTTGAATTTTCTTCAAATCCTCAAAAATGATGAAAAACGGCGTGCTATAGTATGCCGTACGGTAGGGGCTATAGCCCATGTTCAAAAATGATGAAAAATGAGGATAACATTTTTTTCAAAAATTCAAAAAACAATGGGCAATAACCCATGTTTTTTGAAAATTTTGAATTTTCTTCAAATCCTCAAAAATGATGAAAAACGGCGTGCTATAGTATGCCGTACGGTAGGGGCTATAGCCCATGTTCAAAAATGATGAAAAATGAGGATAACATTTTTTTCAAAAATTCAAAAAACGATGGGCTATAACCCATGTTTTTTGAAATTTAGAATTTTCTTCAAATCCTCAAAAATGATGAAAAACGGCGTGCTATAGTATGCCGTACGGTAGGGGCTATAGCCCATGTTCAAAAATGATGAAAAATGAGGATAACATTTTTTTCAAAAATTCAAAAAACGATGGGCTATAACCCATGTTTTTTGAAATTTTGAATTTTCTTCAAATCCTCAAAAATGATGAAAAACGGCGTGCTATAGTATGCCGTACGGTAGGAGCTATAGCCCATGTTCAAAAATGATGAAAAATGAGGATAACATTTTTTTTTTAAATTCAAAAAACGATGGGCTATAACCCATGTTTTTTGAAATTTAGAATTTTCTTCAAATCCTCAAAAATGATGAAAAACGGCGTGCTATAGTATGCCGTACGGTAGGGGCTATAGCCCATGTTCAAAAATGATGAAAAATGAGGATAACATTTTTTTCAAAAATTCAAAAAACGATGGGCTATAACCCATGTTTTTTGAAATTTTGAATTTTCTTCAAATCCTCAAAAATGATGAAAAACGGCGTGCTATAGTATGCCGTACGGTAGGAGCTATAGCCCATGTTCAAAAGTGATGAAAAATGAGGATAACATTTTTTTCAAAAATTCAAAAAACGATGGGCTATAACCCATGTTTTTTGAAATTTAGAATTTTCTTCAAATCCTCAAAAATGATGAAAAACGGCGTGCTATAGTATGCCGTACGGTAGGGGCTATAGCCCATGTTCAAAAATGATGAAAAATGAGGATAACATTTTTTTCAAAAATTCAAAAAACGATGGGCTATAACCCATGTTTTTTGAAATTTTGAATTTTCTTCAAATCCTCAAAAATGATGAAAAACGGCGTGCTATAGTATGCCGTACGGTAGGAGCTATAGCCCATGTTCAAAAATGATGAAAAATGAGGATAACATTTTTTTTTTAAATTCAAAAAACGATGGGCTATAACCCATGTTTTTTGAAATTTTGAAATTTCTTCAAATCCTCAAAAATGATGAAAAACGGCGTGCTATAGTATGCCGTACGGTAGGGGCTATAGCCCATGTTCAAAAATGATGAAAAATGAGGATAACATTTTTTTCAAAAATTCAAAAAACGATGGGCTATAACCCATGTTTTTTGAAATTTTGAATTTTCTTCAAATCCTCAAAAATGATGAAAAACGGCGTGCTATAGTATGCCGTACGGTAGGGGCTATAGCCCATGTTCAAAAATGATGAAAAATGAGGATAACATTTTTTTCAAAAATTCAAAAAACAATGGGCTATAACCCATGTTTTTTGAAATTTTGAATTTTCTTCAAATCCTCAAAAATGATGAAAAACGGCGTGCTATAGTATGCCGTACGGTAGGAGCTATAGCCCATGTTCAAAAATGATGAAAAATGAGGATAACATTTTTTTCAAAAATTCAAAAAACGATGGGCTATAACCCATGTTTTTTGAAATTTAGAATTTTCTTCAAATCCTCAAAAATGATGAAAAACGGCGTGCTATAGTATGCCGTACGGTAGGGGCTATAGCCCATGTTCAAAAATGATGAAAAATGAGGATAACATTTTTTTCAAAAATTCAAAAAACGATGGGCTATAACCCATGTTTTTTGAAATTTTGAATTTTCTTCAAATCCTCAAAAATGATGAAAAACGGCGTGCTATAGTATGCCGTACGGTAGGAGCTATAGCCCATGTTCAAAAATGATGAAAAATGAGGATAACATTTTTTTTTTAAATTCAAAAAACGATGGGCTATAACCCATGTTTTTTGAAATTTTGAAATTTCTTCAAATCCTCAAAAATGATGAAAAACGGCGTGCTATAGTATGCCGTACGGTAGGGGCTATAGCCCATGTTCAAAAATGATGAAAAATGAGGATAACATTTTTTTCAAAAATTCAAAAAACGATGGGCTATAACCCATGTTTTTTGAAATTTTGAATTTTCTTCAAATCCTCAAAAATGATGAAAAACGGCGTGCTATAGTATGCCGTACGGTAGGGGCTATAGCCCATGTTCAAAAATGATGAAAAATGAGGATAACATTTTTTTCAAAAATTCAAAAAACAATGGGCTATAACCCATGTTTTTTGAAATTTTGAATTTTCTTCAAATCCTCAAAAATGATGAAAAACGGCGTGCTATAGTAGGCCGTACGGTAGGGGCTATAGCCCATGTTCAAAAATGATGAAAAATGAGGATAACATTTTTTTCAAAAATTCAAAAAACAATGGGCTATAACCCATGTTTTTTGAAATTTTTAATTTTCTTCAAATCCTCAAAAATGATGAAAAACGGCGTGCTATAGTATGCCGTACGGTAGGGGCTATAGCCCATGTTCAAAAATGATGAAAAATGAGGATAACATTTTTTTCAAAAATTCAAAAAACGATGGGCTATAACCCATGTTTTTGAAATTTTGAATTTTCTTCAAATCCTCAAAAATGATGAAAAACGGCGTGCTATAGTATGCCGTACGGTAGGAGCTATAGCCCATGTTCAAAAATGATGAAAAATGAGGATAACATTTTTTTCAAAAATTCAAAAAACGATGGGCTATAACCCATGTTTTTTGAAATTTTGAATTTTCTTCAAATCCTCAAAAATGATGAAAAACGGCGTGCTATAGTATGCCGTACGGTAGGGGCTATAGCCCATGTTCAAAAATGATGAAAAATGAGGATAACATTTTTTTCAAAAATTCAAAAAACGATGGGCTATAACCCATGTTTTTTGAAATTTTGAATTTTCTTCAAATCCTCAAAAATAATGAAAAACGGCGTGCTATAGTATGCCGTACGGTAGGGGCTATAGCCCATGTTCAAAAATGATGAAAAATGAGGATAACATTTTTTTCAAAAATTCAAAAAACGATGGGCTATAACCCATGTTTTTTGAAATTTTGAATTTTCTTCAAATCCTCAAAAATGATGAAAAACGGCGTGCTATAGTATGCCGTACGGTAGGGGCTATAGCCCATGTTCAAAAATGATGAAAAATGAGGATAATTTTTTTTTCAAAAATAAAAAAAACGATGGGCTATAACCCATGTTTTTTGAAATTTTGAATTTTCTTCAAATCCTCAAAAATGATGAAAAACGGCGTGCTATAGTATGCCGTACGGTAGGAGCTATAGCCCATGTTCAAAAATGATGAAAAATGAGGATAACATTTTTTTCAAAAATTCAAAAAACTATTTTTAATTTTCTTCAAATCCTCAAAAATGATGAAAAATGGCGTGCTATAGTATGCCGTACGGTAGGGGCTATAGCCCATGTTCAAAAATGATGAAAAATGAGGATAACATTTTTTTCAAAAATTCAAAAAACGATGGGCTATAACCCATGTTTTTTGAAATTTTGAATTTTCTTAAAATCCTCAAAAATGATGAAAAACGGCGTGCTATAGTATGCCGTACGGTAGGGGCTATAGCCCATGTTCAAAAATGAGAATAACATTTTTTTCAAAAATTCAATAAACGATGGGCTATAACCCATGTTTTTTGAAATTTTGAATTTTCTTCAAATCCTCAAAAATGATGAAAAACGGCATGCTATAGTATGCCGTACGGTAGGGGCTATAGCCCATGTTCAAAAATGATAAAATGAGGATAACATTTTTTTCAAAAATTCAAAAAACAATGGGCTATAACCCATGTTTTTTCAAATTTTGAATTTTCTTCAAATCCTCAAAAATGATGAAAAACGGCGTGCTATAGTATGCCGTACGGTAGGGGCTATAGCCCATGTTCAAAAATGATGAAAAATGAGGATAACCTTTTTTTTCAAAAATTCAAAAAACGATGGGCTATAACCCATGTTTTTTGAAATTTTGAATTTTCTTCAAATCCTCAAAAATGATGAAAAACGGCGTGCTATAGTATGCCGTACGGTAGGGGCTATAGCCCATGTTCAAAAATGATGAAAAATGAGGATAACATTTTTTTCAAAAATTCAAAAAACGATGGGCTATAACCCATGTTTTTTGAAATTTTGAATTTTCTTCAAATCCTCAAAAATGATGAAAAACGGCGTGCTATAGTATGCCGTACGGTAGGGGCTATAGCCCATGTTCAAAAATGATGAAAAATGAGGATAACATTTTTTTCAAAAATTCAAAAAACGATGGGCTATAACCCATGTTTTTTGAAATTTTGAATTTTCTTCAAATCCTCAAAAATGATGAAAAACGGCTTGCTATAGTATGCCATACGGTAGGGGCTATAGCCCATGTTCAAAAATGATGAAAAATGAGGATAACATTTTTTTCAAAAATTCAAAAAACAATGGGCTATAACCCATGTTTTTTGAAATTTTGAATTTTCTTAAAATCCTCAAAAATGATGAAAAACGGCGTGCTATAGTATGCCGTACGGTAGGGGCTATAGCCCATGTTCAAAAATGATGAAAAATGAGGATAACATTTTTTTCAAAAATTCAAAAAACAATGGGCTATAACCCATGTTTTTTGAAATTTTGAATTTTCTTCAAATCCTCAAAAATGATGAAAAACGGCGTGCTATAGTATGCCGTACGGTAGGGGCTATAGCCCATGTTCAAAAATGATGAAAAATGAGGATAACATTTTTTTCAAAAATTCAAAAAACGATGGGCTATAACCCATGTTTTTTGAAATTTTGAATTTTCTTCAAATCCTCAAAAATGATGAAAAACGGCGTGCTATAGTATGCCGTACGGTAGGGGCTATAGCTCATGTTCAAAAATGATGAAAAATGTTGATAACATTTTTTTCAAAAATTCAAAAAACGATGGGCTATAACCCATGTTTTTTGAAATTTTGAATTTTCTTCAAATCCTCAAAAATGATGAAAAACGGCGTGCTATAGTATGCCGTACGGTAGGGGCTATAGCCCATGTTCAAAAATGATGAAAAATGAGGATAACATTTTTTTCAAAAATTCAAAAACAATGGGCTATAGCCTATAACCCATGTTTTTTGAAATTTTGAATTTTCTTCAAATCCTCAAAAATGATGAAAAACGGCGTGCTATAGTATGCCGTACGGTAGGAGCTATAGCCCATGTTCAAAAATGATGAAAAATGAGGATAACATTTTTTTCAAAAATTCAAAAAACGATGGGCTATAACCCATGTTTTTTGAAATTTTGAAATTTCTTCAAATCCTCAAAAATGATGAAAAACGGCGTGCTATAGTATGCCGTACGGTAGGGGCTATTGCCCATGTTCAAAAATGATGAAAAATGAGGATAACATTTTTTTCAAAAATTCAAAAAACAATGAGCAATAACCCATGTTTTTTGAAATTTTGAATTTTCTTCAAATCCTCAAAAATGATGAAAAACGGCGTGCTATAGTATGCCGTACGGTAGGGGCTATAGCCCATGTTCAAAAATGATGAAAAATGAGGATAACATTTTTTTCAAAAATTCAAAAAACGATGGGCTATAACCCATGTTTTTTGAAATTTTGAATTTTCTTCAAATCCTCAAAAATGATGAAAAACGGCGTGCTATAGTATGCCGTACGGTAGGGGCTATAGCCCATGTTCAAAAATGATGAAAAATGAGGATAACATTTTTTTCAAAAATTAAGAAAACGATGGGCTATAACCCATGTTTTTTGAAATTTTGAATTTTCTTCAAATCCTCAAAAATGATGAAAAACGGCGTGCTATAGTATGCCGTACGGTATGAGCTATAGCCCATGTTCAAAAATGATGAAAAATGAGGATAACATTTTTTTCAAAAATTCAAAAAACAATTTTGAATTTTCTTCAAATCCTCAAAAATGATGAAAAACGGCGTGCTATAGTATGCCGTACGGTAGGGGCTATAGCTCATGTTCAAAAATGATGAAAAATGAGGATAACATTTTTTTCAAAAATTAAAAAAACGATGGGCTATAACCCATGTTTTTTGAAATTTTGAATTTTCTTCAAATCCTCAAAAATGATGAAAAACGGCGTGCTATATAGTATGCCGTACGGTAGGGGCTATAGCCCATGTTAAAAAATGATGAAAAATGAGGATAACATTTTTTTCAAAAATTCAAAAAACGATGGGCTATAACCCATGTTTTTTGAATTTTTGAATTTTCTTCAAATCCTCAAAAATGATGAAAAACGACGTGCTATAGTATGTCGTACGGTAGGGGCTATAGCCCATGTTCAAAAATGATGAAAATGAGGATAACATTTTTTTCAAAAATTCAAAAAACAATGGGCTATAACCCATGTTTTTTCAAATTTAGAATTTTCTTCAAATCCTCAAAAATGATGAAAAACGGCGTGCTATAGTATGCCGTACGGTAGGGGCTATAGCCCATGTTCAAAAATGATGAAAAATGAGGATAACATTTTTTTCAAAAATTCAAAAAACGATGGGTTATAACCCATGTTTTTTTAAATTTTGAATTTTCTTCAAATCCTCAAAAATGATGAAAAACGGCGTGCTATAGTATGCCGTACGGTAGGGGCTATAGCCCATGTTCAAAAATGATGAAAAATGAGGATAACATTTTTTTCAAAAATTAAAAAAACGATGGGCTATAACCCATGTTTTTTGAAATTTTGAATTTTCTTCAAATCCTCAAAAATGATGAAAAACGGCGTGCTATAGTATGCCGTACGGTATGAGCTATAGCCCATGTTCAAAAATGATGAAAAATGAGGATAACATTTTTTTCAAAAATTCAAAAAACAATTTTGAATTTTCTTCAAATCCTCAAAAATGATGAAAAACGGCGTGCTATAGTATGCCGTACGGTAGGGGCTATAGCTCATGTTCAAAAATGATGAAAAATGAGGATAACATTTTTTTCAAAAATTAAAAAAACGATGGGCTATAACCCATGTTTTTTGAAATTTTGAATTTTCTTCAAATCCTCAAAAATGATGAAAAACGGCGTGCTATATAGTATGCCGTACGGTAGGGGCTATAGCCCATGTTAAAAAATGATGAAAAATGAGGATAACATTTTTTTCAAAAATTCAAAAAACGATGGGCTATAACCCATGTTTTTTGAATTTTTGAATTTTCTTCAAATCCTCAAAAATGATGAAAAACGACGTGCTATAGTATGTCGTACGGTAGGGGCTATAGCCCATGTTCAAAAATGATGAAAATGAGGATAACATTTTTTTCAAAAATTCAAAAAACAATGGGCTATAACCCATGTTTTTTCAAATTTAGAATTTTCTTCAAATCCTCAAAAATGATGAAAAACGGCGTGCTATAGTATGCCGTACGGTAGGGGCTATAGCCCATGTTCAAAAATGATGAAAAATGAGGATAACATTTTTTTCAAAAATTCAAAAAACGATGGGTTATAACCAATGTTTTTTAAAATTTTGAATTTTCTTCAAATCCTCAAAAATGATGAAAAACGGCGTGCTATAGTATGCCGTACGGTAGGGGCTATAGCCCATGTTCAAAAATGATGAAAAATGAGGATAACATTTTTTTCAAAAATTCAAAAAACGATGGGCTATAACCCATGTTTTTTGAAATTTTGAATTTTCTTCAAATCCTCAAAAATGATGAAAAACGGCGTGCTATAGTATGCCGTACGGTAGGGGCTATAGCCCATGTTCAAAAATGATGAAAAATGAGGATAACATTTTTTTCAAAAATTCAAAAAACGATGGGCTATAACCCATGTTTTTTGAAATTTTGAATTTTCTTCAAATCCTCAAAAATGATGAAAAACGGCGTGCTATAGTATGCCGTACGGTAGGGGCTATAGCCCATGTTCAAAAATGATGAAAAATGAGGATAACATTTTTTTCAAAAATTCAAAAAACGATGGGCTATAACCCATGTTTTTTGAAATTTTGAATTTTCTTCAAATCCTCAAAAATGATGAAAAACGGCGTGCTATAGTATGCCGTACGGTAGGGGCTATAGCCCATGTTCAAAAATGATGAAAAATGAGGATAACATTTTTTTCAAAAATTCAAAAAACGATGGGCTATAACCCATGTTTTTTGAAATTTTGAATTTTCTTCAAATCCTCAAAAATGATGAAAAACGGCGTGCTATAGTATGCCGTACGGTAGGGGCTATAGCCCATGTTCAAAAATGATGAAAAATGAGGATAACATTTTTTTCAAAAATTCAAAAAACGATGGGCTATAACCCATGTTTTTTGAAATTTTGAATTTTCTTCAAATCCTCAAAAATGATGAAAATGACGTGCTATAGTATGCCGTACGGTAGGGGCTATAGCCCATGTTCAAAAATGATGAAAAATGAGGATAACATTTTTTTCAAAAATTCAAAAAACAATGGGCTATAACCCATGTTTTTTCAAATTTAGAATTTTCTTCAAATCCTCAAAAATGATGAAAAACGGCGTGCTATAGTATGCCGTACGGTAGGGGCTATAGCCCATGTTCAAAAATGATGAAAAATGAGGATAACATTTTTTTCAAAAATTCAAAAAACGATGGGCTATAACCCATGTTTTTTGAAATTTTGAATTTTCTTCAAATCCTCAAAAATGATGAAAAACGGCGTGCTATAGTATGCCGTACGGTAGGGGCTATAGCCCATGTTCAAAAATGATGAAAAATGAGGATAACATTTTTTTCAAAAATTCAAAAAACGATGGGCTATAACCCATGTTTTTTGAAATTTTGAATTTTCTTCAAATCCTCAAAAATGATGAAAATGACGTGCTATAGTATGCCGTACGGTAGGGGCTATAGCCCATGTTCAAAAATGATGAAAAATGAGGATAACATTTTTTTCAAAAATTCAAAAAACAATGGGCTATAACCCATGTTTTTTCAAATTTAGAATTTTCTTCAAATCCTCAAAAATGATGAAAAACGGCGTGCTATAGTATGCCGTACGGTAGGGGCTATAGCCCATGTTCAAAAATGATGAAAAATGAGGATAACATTTTTTTCAAAAATTCAAAAAACGATGGGCTATAACCCATGTTTTTTGAAATTTTGAATTTTCTTCAAATCCTCAAAAATGATGAAAAACGGCGTGCTATAGTATGCCGTACGGTAGGGGCTATAGCCCATGTTCAAAAATGATGAAAAATGAGGATAACATTTTTTTCAAAAATTCAAAAAACGATGGGCTATAACCCATGTTTTTTGAATTTTTGAATTTTCTTCAAATCCTCAAAAATGATGAAAAACGGCGTGCTATAGTATGCCGTACGGTAGGGGCTATAGCCCATGTTCAAAAATGATGAAAAATGAGGATAACATTTTTTTCAAAAATTCAAAAAACGATGGGCTATAACCCATGTTTTTTGAAATTTTGAATTTTCTTCAAATCCTCAAAAATGATGAAAAACGGCGTGCTATAGTATGCCGTACGGTAGGGGCTATAGCCCATGTTCAAAAATGATGAAAAATGAGGATAACATTTTTTTCAAAAATTCAAAAAACGATGGGCTATAACCCATGTTTTTTGAAATTTTGAATTTTCTTCAAATCCTCAAAAATGATGAAAAACGGCGTGCTATAGTATGCCGTACGGTAGGGGCTATAGCCCATGTTCAAAAATGATGAAAAATGAGGATAACATTTTTTTCAAAAATTCAAAAAACGATGGGCTATAACCCATGTTTTTTGAAATTTTGAATTTTCTTCAAATCCTCAAAAATGATGAAAATGACGTGCTATAGTATGCCGTACGGTAGGGGCTATAGCCCATGTTCAAAAATGATGAAAAATGAGGATAACATTTTTTTCAAAAATTCAAAAAACAATGGGCTATAACCCATGTTTTTTCAAATTTAGAATTTTCTTCAAATCCTCAAAAATGATGAAAAACGGCGTGCTATAGTATGCCGTACGGTAGGGGCTATAGCCCATGTTCAAAAATGATGAAAAATGAGGATAACATTTTTTTCAAAAATTCAAAAAACGATGGGCTATAACCCATGTTTTTTGAATTTTTGAATTTTCTTCAAATCCTCAAAAATGATGAAAAACGACGTGCTATAGTATGTCGTACGGTAGGGGCTATAGCCCATGTTCAAAAATGATGAAAATGAGGATAACATTTTTTTCAAAAATTCAAAAAACAATGGGCTATAACCCATGTTTTTTCAAATTTAGAATTTTCTTCAAATCCTCAAAAATGATGAAAAACGGCGTGCTATAGTATGCCGTACGGTAGGGGCTATAGCCCATGTTCAAAAATGATGAAAAATGAGGATAACATTTTTTTCAAAAATTCAAAAAACGATGGGTTATAACCCATGTTTTTTAAAATTTAGAATTTTCTTCAAATCCTCAAAAATGATGAAAAACGGCGTGCTATAGTATGCCGTACGGTAGGGGCTATAGCCCATGTTCAAAAATAATGAAAAATGAGGATAACATTTTTTTCAAAAATTCAAAAAACGATGGGCTATAACCCATGTTTTTTGAAATTTTGAATTTTCTTCAAATCCTCAAAAATGATGAAAAACGGCGTGCTATAGTATGCCGTACGGTAGGGGCTATAGCCCATGTTCAAAAATGATGAAAAATGAGGATAACATTTTTTTCAAAAATTCAAAAAACGATGGGCTATAACCCATGTTTTTTGAAATTTTGAATTTTCTTCAAATCCTCAAAAATGATGAAAAACGGCGTGCTATAGTATGCCGTACGGTAGGGGCTATAGCCCATGTTCAAAAATGATGAAAAATGAGGATAACATTTTTTTCAAAAATTCAAAAAACGATGGGCTATAACCCATGTTTTTTGAAATTTTGAATTTTCTTCAAATCCTCAAAAATGATGAAAAACGGCGTGCTATAGTATGCCGTACGGTAGGGGCTATAGCCCATGTTCAAAAATGATGAAAAATGAGGATAACATTTTTTTCAAAAATTCAAAAAACGATGGGCTATAACCCATGTTTTTTGAAATTTTGAATTTTCTTCAAATCCTCAAAAATGATGAAAAACGGCGTGCTATAGTATGCCGTACGGTAGGGGCTATAGCCCATGTTCAAAAATGATGAAAAATGAGGATAACATTTTTTTCAAAAATTCAAAAAACGATGGGCTATAACCCATGTTTTTTGAAATTTTGAATTTTCTTCAAATCCTCAAAAATGATGAAAATGACGTGCTATAGTATGCCGTACGGTAGGGGCTATAGCCCATGTTCAAAAATGATGAAAAATGAGGATAACATTTTTTTCAAAAATTCAAAAAACAATGGGCTATAACCCATGTTTTTTCAAATTTAGAATTTTCTTCAAATCCTCAAAAATGATGAAAAACGGCGTGCTATAGTATGCCGTACGGTAGGGGCTATAGCCCATGTTCAAAAATGATGAAAAATGAGGATAACATTTTTTTCAAAAATTCAAAAAACGATGGGCTATAACCCATGTTTTTTGAAATTTTGAATTTTCTTCAAATCCTCAAAAATGATGAAAAACGGCGTGCTATAGTATGCCGTACGGTAGGGGCTATAGCCCATGTTCAAAAATGATGAAAAATGAGGATAACATTTTTTTCAAAAATTCAAAAAACGATGGGCTATAACCCATGTTTTTTGAATTTTTGAATTTTCTTCAAATCCTCAAAAATGATGAAAAACGACGTGCTATAGTATGTCGTACGGTAGGGGCTATAGCCCATGTTCAAAAATGATGAAAATGAGGATAACATTTTTTTCAAAAATTCAAAAAACAATGGGCTATAACCCATGTTTTTTCAAATTTAGAATTTTCTTCAAATCCTCAAAAATGATGAAAAACGGCGTGCTATAGTATGCCGTACGGTAGGGGCTATAGCCCATGTTCAAAAATGATGAAAAATGAGGATAACATTTTTTTCAAAAATTCAAAAAACGATGGGTTATAACCCATGTTTTTTAAAATTTTGAATTTTCTTCAAATCCTCAAAAATGATGAAAAACGGCGTGCTATAGTATGCCGTACGGTAGGGGCTATAGCCCATGTTCAAAAATGATGAAAAATGAGGATAACATTTTTTTCAAAAATTCAAAAAACGATGGGCTATAACCCATGTTTTTTGAAATTTTGAATTTTCTTCAAATCCTCAAAAATGATGAAAAACGGCGTGCTATAGTATGCCGTACGGTAGGGGCTATAGCCCATGTTCAAAAATGATGAAAAATGAGGATAACATTTTTTTCAAAAATTCAAAAAACGATGGGCTATAACCCATGTTTTTTGAAATTTTGAATTTTCTTCAAATCCTCAAAAATGATGAAAAACGGCGTGCTATAGTATGCCGTACGGTAGGGGCTATAGCCCATGTTCAAAAATGATGAAAAATGAGGATAACATTTTTTTCAAAAATTCAAAAAACGATGGGCTATAACCCATGTTTTTTGAAATTTTGAATTTTCTTCAAATCCTCAAAAATGATGAAAAACGGCGTGCTATAGTATGCCGTACGGTAGGGGCTATAGCCCATGTTCAAAAATGATGAAAAATGAGGATAACATTTTTTTCAAAAATTCAAAAAACGATGGGCTATAACCCATGTTTTTTGAAATTTTGAATTTTCTTCAAATCCTCAAAAATGATGAAAAACGGCGTGCTATAGTATGCCGTACGGTAGGGGCTATAGCCCATGTTCAAAAATGATGAAAAATGAGGATAACATTTTTTTCAAAAATTCAAAAAACGATGGGCTATAACCCATGTTTTTTGAAATTTTGAATTTTCTTCAAATCCTCAAAAATGATGAAAATGACGTGCTATAGTATGCCGTACGGTAGGGGCTATAGCCCATGTTCAAAAATGATGAAAAATGAGGATAACATTTTTTTCAAAAATTCAAAAAACAATGGGCTATAACCCATGTTTTTTCAAATTTAGAATTTTCTTCAAATCCTCAAAAATGATGAAAAACGGCGTGCTATAGTATGCCGTACGGTAGGGGCTATAGCCCATGTTCAAAAATGATGAAAAATGAGGATAACATTTTTTTCAAAAATTCAAAAAACGATGGGCTATAACCCATGTTTTTTGAAATTTTGAATTTTCTTCAAATCCTCAAAAATGATGAAAAACGGCGTGCTATAGTATGCCGTACGGTAGGGGCTATAGCCCATGTTCAAAAATGATGAAAAATGAGGATAACATTTTTTTCAAAAATTCAAAAAACAATGGGCTATAACCCATGTTTTTTCAAATTTAGAATTTTCTTCAAATCCTCAAAAATGATGAAAAACGGCGTGCTATAGTATGCCGTACGGTAGGGGCTATAGCCCATGTTCAAAAATGATGAAAAATGAGGATAACATTTTTTTCAAAAATTCAAAAAACGATGGGCTATAACCCATGTTTTTTGAAATTTTGAATTTTCTTCAAATCCTCAAAAATGATGAAAAACGGCGTGCTATAGTATGCCGTACGGTAGGGGCTATAGCCCATGTTCAAAAATGATGAAAAATGAGGATAACATTTTTTTCAAAAATTCAAAAAACGATGGGCTATAACCCATGTTTTTTGAAATTTTGAATTTTCTTAAAATCCTCAAAAATGATGAAAAACGGCGTGCTATAGTATGCCGTACGGTAGGGGCTATAGCCCATGTTCAAAAATGATGAAAAATGAGGATAACATTTTTTTCAAAAATTCAAAAAACGATGGGCAATAACCCATGTTTTTTGAAATTTTGAATTTTCTTCAAATCCTCAAAAATGATGAAAAACGGCGTGCTATAGTATGCCGTACGGTAGGGGCTATAGCCCATGTTCAAAAATGATGAAAAATGAGGATAACATTTTTTTCAAAAATTCAAAAAACGATGGGCTATAACCCATGTTTTTTGAAATTTTGAATTTTCTTCAAATCCTCAAAAATGATGAAAAACGGCGTGCTATAGTATGCCGTACGGTAGGGGCTATAGCCCATGTTCAAAAATGATGAAAAATGAGGATAACATTTTTTTCAAAAATTCAAAAAACGATGGGCTATAACCCATGTTTTTTGAAATTTTGAATTTTCTTCAAATCCTCAAAAATGATGAAAATGACGTGCTATAGTATGCCGTACGGTAGGGGCTATAGCCCATGTTCAAAAATGATGAAAAATGAGGATAACATTTTTTTCAAAAATTCAAAAAACGATGGGCTATAACCCATGTTTTTTCAAATTTAGAATTTTCTTCAAATCCTCAAAAATGATGAAAAACGGCGTGCTATAGTATGCCGTACGGTAGGGGCTATAGCCCATGTTCAAAAATGATGAAAAATGAGGATAACATTTTTTTCAAAAATTCAAAAAACGATGGGCTATAACCCATGTTTTTTGAAATTTTGAATTTTCTTCAAATCCTCAAAAATGATGAAAAACGGCGTGCTATAGTATGCCGTACGGTAGGGGCTATAGCCCATGTTCAAAAATGATGAAAAATGAGGATAACATTTTTTTCAAAAATTCAAAAAACGATGGGCTATAACCCATGTTTTTTGAAATTTTGAATTTTCTTCAAATCCTCAAAAATGATGAAAAACGGCGTGCTATAGTATGCCGTACGGTAGGGGCTATAGCCCATGTTCAAAAATGATGAAAAATGAGGATAACATTTTTTTCAAAAATTCAAAAAACGATGGGCTATAACCCATGTTTTTTGAATTTTTGAATTTTCTTCAAATCCTCAAAAATGATGAAAAACGGCGTGCTATAGTATGCCGTACGGTAGGGGCTATAGCCCATGTTCAAAAATGATGAAAAATGAGGATAACATTTTTTTCAAAAATTCAAAAAACGATGGGCTATAACCCATGTTTTTTGAAATTTTGAATTTTCTTCAAATCCTCAAAAATGATGAAAAACGGCGTGCTAGAGTATGCCGTACGGTAGGGGCTATAGCCCATGTTCAAAAATGATGAAAAATGAGGATAACATTTTTTTCAAAAATTAAAAAAACGATGGGCTATAACCCATGTTTTTTGAAATTTTGAATTTTCTTCAAATCCTCAAAAATGATGAAAAACGGCGTGCTATAGTATGCCGTACGGTAGGGGCTATAGCCCATGTTCAAAAATGATGAAAAATGAGGATAACATTTTTTTCAAAAATTCAAAAAACGATGGGCTATAACCCATGTTTTTTGAAATTTTGAATTTTCTTCAAATCCTCAAAAATGATGAAAATGACGTGCTATAGTATGCCGTACGGTAGGGGCTATAGCCCATGTTCAAAAATGATGAAAAATGAGGATAACATTTTTTTCAAAAATTCAAAAAACAATGGGCTATAACCCATGTTTTTTCAAATTTAGAATTTTCTTCAAATCCTCAAAAATGATGAAAAACGGCGTGCTATAGTATGCCGTACGGTAGGGGCTATAGCCCATGTTCAAAAATGATGAAAAATGAGGATAACATTTTTTTCAAAAATTCAAAAAACGATGGGCTATAACCCATGTTTTTTGAAATTTTGAATTTTCTTCAAATCCTCAAAAATGATGAAAAACGGCGTGCTATAGTATGCCTTACGGTAGGGGCTATAGCCCATGTTCAAAAATGATGAAAAATGAGGATAACATTTTTTTCAAAAATTCAAAAAACGATGGGCTATAACCCATGTTTTTTGAAATTTTGAATTTTCTTCAAATCCTCAAAAATGATGAAAAACGGCGTGCTAGAGTATGCCGTACGGTAGGGGCTATAGCCCATGTTCAAAAATGATGAAAAATGAGGATAACATTTTTTTCAAAAATTCAAAAAACGATGGGCTATAACCCATGTTTTTTGAAATTTTGAATTTTCTTCAAATCCTCAAAAATGATGAAAAACGGCGTGCTATAGTATGCCGTACGGTAGGGGCTATAGCCCATGTTCAAAAATGATGAAAAATGAGGATAACATTTTTTTCAAAAATTCAAAAAACGATGGGCTATAACCCATGTTTTTTGAAATTTTGAATTTTCTTCAAATCCTCAAAAATGATGAAAATGACGTGCTATAGTATGCCGTACGGTAGGGGCTATAGCCCATGTTCAAAAATGATGAAAAATGAGGATAACATTTTTTTTCAAAAATTCAAAAAACAATGGGCTATAATCCATGTTTTTTCAAATTTAGAATTTTCTTCAAATCCTCAAAAATGATGAAAAACGGCGTGCTATAGTATGCCGTACGGTAGGGGCTATAGCCCATGTTCAAAAATGATGAAAAATGAGGATAACATTTTTTTCAAAAATTCAAAAAACGATGGGCTATAACCCATGTTTTTTGAAATTTTGAATTTTCTTCAAATCCTCAAAAATGATGAAAAACGGCGTGCTATAGTATGCCGTACGGTAGGGGCTATAGCCCATGTTCAAAAATGATGAAAAATGAGGATAACATTTTTTTCAAAAATTCAAAAAACGATGGGCTATAACCCATGTTTTTTGAAATTTTGAATTTTCTTCAAATCCTCAAAAATGATGAAAAACGGCGTGCTATAGTATGCCGTACGGTAGGGGCTATAGCCCATGTTCAAAAATAATGAAAAATGAGGATAACATTTTTTTCAAAAATTCAAAAAACGATGGGCTATAACCCATGTTTTTTGAAATTTTGAATTTTCTTCAAATCCTCAAAAATGATGAAAAACGGCGTGCTATATAGTATGCCGTACGGTAGGGGCTATAGCCCATGTTCAAAAATGATGCAATATGAGGATAACATTTTTTTCAAAAATTCAAAAAACGATGGGCTATAACCCATGTTTTTTGAAATTTGGAATTTTCTTCAAATCCTCAAAAATGATGAAAAACGGCGTGCTATAGTATGCCGTACGGTAGGGGCTATAGCCCATGTTCAAAAATAATGAAAAATGAGGATAACATTTTTTTCAAAAATTCAAAAAACGATGGGCTATAACCCATGTTATTTGAATTTTTGAATTTTCTTCAAATCCTCAAAAATGATGAAAAACGGCGTGCTATAGTATGCCATACGGTAGGGGCTATAGCCCATGTTCAAAAATGATGAAAAATGAGGATAACATTTTTTCAAAAATTCAAAAAACGATGGGCTATAACCCATGTTTTTTGAAATTTTGAATTTTCTTCAAATCCTCAAAAATGATGAAAAACGGCGTGCTAGAGTATGCCGTACGGTAGGGGCTATAGCCCATGTTCAAAAATGATGAAAAATGAGGATAACATTTTTTTCAAAAATTCAAAAAACGATGGGCTATAACCCATGTTTTTTGAAATTTTGAATTTTCTTCAAATCCTCAAAAATGATGAAAAACGGCGTGCTATAGTATGCCGTACGGTAGGGGCTATAGCCCATGTTCAAAAATGATGAAAAATGAGGATAACATTTTTTTCAAAAATTCAAAAAACGATGGGCTATAACCCATGTTTTTTGAAATTTTGAATTTTCTTCAAATCCTCAAAAATGATGAAAATGACGTGCTATAGTATGCCGTACGGTAGGGGCTATAGCCCATGTTCAAAAATGATGAAAAATGAGGATAACATTTTTTTTCAAAAATTCAAAAAACAATGGGCTATAATCCATGTTTTTTCAAATTTAGAATTTTCTTCAAATCCTCAAAAATGATGAAAAACGGCGTGCTATAGTATGCCGTACGGTAGGGGCTATAGCCCATGTTCAAAAATGATGAAAAATGAGGATAACATTTTTTTCAAAAATTCAAAAAACGATGGGCTATAACCCATGTTTTTTGAAATTTTGAATTTTCTTCAAATCCTCAAAAATGATGAAAAACGGCGTGCTATAGTATGCCGTACGGTAGGGGCTATAGCCCATGTTCAAAAATGATGAAAAATGAGGATAACATTTTTTTCAAAAATTCAAAAAACGATGGGCTATAACCCATGTTTTTTGAAATTTTGAATTTTCTTCAAATCCTCAAAAATGATGAAAAACGGCGTGCTATAGTATGCCGTACGGTAGGGGCTATAGCCCATGTTCAAAAATAATGAAAAATGAGGATAACATTTTTTTCAAAAATTCAAAAAACGATGGGCTATAACCCATGTTTTTTGAAATTTTGAATTTTCTTCAAATCCTCAAAAATGATGAAAAACGGCGTGCTATATAGTATGCCGTACGGTAGGGGCTATAGCCCATGTTCAAAAATGATGCAATATGAGGATAACATTTTTTTCAAAAATTCAAAAAACGATGGGCTATAACCCATGTTTTTTGAAATTTTGAATTTTCTTCAAATCCTCAAAAATGATGAAAAACGGCGTGCTATAGTATGCCGTACGGTAGGGGCTATAGCCCATGTTCAAAAATAATGAAAAATGAGGATAACATTTTTTTCAAAAATTCAAAAAACGATGGGCTATAACCCATGTTATTTGAATTTTTGAATTTTCTTCAAATCCTCAAAAATGATGAAAAACGGCGTGCTATAGTATGCCATACGGTAGGGGCTATAGCCCATGTTCAAAAATGATGAAAAATGAGGATAACATTTTTTCAAAAATTCAAAAAACGATGGGCTATAACCCATGTTTTTTGAATTTTTGAATTTTCTTCAAATCCTCAAAATTGATGAAAAACGGCGTGCTATAGTATGCCGTACGGTAGGGGCTATAGCCCATGTTCAAAAATGATGAAAAATGAGGATAACATTTTTTTCAAAAATTCAAAAAACGATGGGCTATAACCCATGTTTTTTGAAATTTTGAATTTTCTTCAAATCCTCAAAATTGATGAAAAACGGCGTGCTATAGCATGCCGTACGGTAGGGGCTATAGCCCATGTTCAAAAATGATGAAAAATGAGGATAACATTTTTTTTCAAAAATTCAAAAAACAATGGGCTATAATCCATGTTTTTTCAAATTTAGAATTTTCTTCAAATCCTCAAAAATGATGAAAAACGGCGTGCTATAGTATGCCGTACGGTAGGGGCTATAGCCCATGTTCAAAAATGATGAAAAATGAGGATAACATTTTTTTCAAAAATTCAAAAAACGATGGGCTATAACCCATGTTTTTTGAAATTTTGAATTTTCTTCAAATCCTCAAAAATGATGAAAAACGGCGTGCTATAGTATGCCGTACGGTAGGGGCTATAGCCCATGTTCAAAAATGATGAAAAATGAGGATAACATTTTTTTCAAAAATTCAAAAAACGATGGGCTATAACCCATGTTTTTTGAAATTTTGAATTTTCTTCAAATCCTCAAAAATGATGAAAAACGGCGTGCTATAGTATGCCGTACGGTAGGGGCTATAGCCCATGTTCAAAAATAATGAAAAATGAGGATAACATTTTTTTCAAAAATTCAAAAAACGATGGGCTATAACCCATGTTTTTTGAAATTTTGAATTTTCTTCAAATCCTCAAAAATGATGAAAAACGGCGTGCTATATAGTATGCCGTACGGTAGGGGCTATAGCCCATGTTCAAAAATGATGCAATATGAGGATAACATTTTTTTCAAAAATTCAAAAAACGATGGGCTATAACCCATGTTTTTTGAAATTTGGAATTTTCTTCAAATCCTCAAAAATGATGAAAAACGGCATGCTATAGTATGCCGTACGGTAGGGGCTATAGCCCATGTTCAAAAATAATGAAAAATGAGGATAACATTTTTTTCAAAAATTCAAAAAACGATGGGCTATAACCCATGTTATTTGAATTTTTGAATTTTCTTCAAATCCTCAAAAATGATGAAAAACGGCGTGCTATAGTATGCCATACGGTAGGGGCTATAGCCCATGTTCAAAAATGATGAAAAATGAGGATAACATTTTTTCAAAAATTCAAAAAACGATGGGCTATAACCCATGTTTTTTGAAATTTTGAATTTTCTTCAAATCCTCAAAAATGATGAAAAACGGCGTGCTAGAGTATGCCGTACGGTAGGGGCTATAGCCCATGTTCAAAAATGATGAAAAATGAGGATAACATTTTTTTCAAAAATTCAAAAAACGATGGGCTATAACCCATGTTTTTTGAAATTTTGAATTTTCTTCAAATCCTCAAAAATGATGAAAAACGGCGTGCTATAGTATGCCGTACGGTAGGGGCTATAGCCCATGTTCAAAAATGATGAAAAATGAGGATAACATTTTTTTCAAAAATTCAAAAAACGATGGGCTATAACCCATGTTTTTTGAAATTTTGAATTTTCTTCAAATCCTCAAAAATGATGAAAATGACGTGCTATAGTATGCCGTACGGTAGGGGCTATAGCCCATGTTCAAAAATGATGAAAAATGAGGATAACATTTTTTTTCAAAAATTCAAAAAACAATGGGCTATAATCCATGTTTTTTCAAATTTAGAATTTTCTTCAAATCCTCAAAAATGATGAAAAACGGCGTGCTATAGTATGCCGTACGGTAGGGGCTATAGCCCATGTTCAAAAATGATGAAAAATGAGGATAACATTTTTTTCAAAAATTCAAAAAACGATGGGCTATAACCCATGTTTTTTGAAATTTTGAATTTTCTTCAAATCCTCAAAAATGATGAAAAACGGCGTGCTATAGTATGCCGTACGGTAGGGGCTATAGCCCATGTTCAAAAATGATGAAAAATGAGGATAACATTTTTTTCAAAAATTCAAAAAACGATGGGCTATAACCCATGTTTTTTGAAATTTTGAATTTTCTTCAAATCCTCAAAAATGATGAAAAACGGCGTGCTATAGTATGCCGTACGGTAGGGGCTATAGCCCATGTTCAAAAATAATGAAAAATGAGGATAACATTTTTTTCAAAAATTCAAAAAACGATGGGCTATAACCCATGTTTTTTGAAATTTTGAATTTTCTTCAAATCCTCAAAAATGATGAAAAACGGCGTGCTATATAGTATGCCGTACGGTAGGGGCTATAGCCCATGTTCAAAAATGATGCAATATGAGGATAACATTTTTTTCAAAAATTCAAAAAACGATGGGCTATAACCCATGTTTTTTGAAATTTTGAATTTTCTTCAAATCCTCAAAAATGATGAAAAACGGCGTGCTATAGTATGCCGTACGGTAGGGGCTATAGCCCATGTTCAAAAATAATGAAAAATGAGGATAACATTTTTTTCAAAAATTCAAAAAACGATGGGCTATAACCCATGTTATTTGAATTTTTGAATTTTCTTCAAATCCTCAAAAATGATGAAAAACGGCGTGCTATAGTATGCCATACGGTAGGGGCTATAGCCCATGTTCAAAAATGATGAAAAATGAGGATAACATTTTTTCAAAAATTCAAAAAACGATGGGCTATAACCCATGTTTTTTGAATTTTTGAATTTTCTTCAAATCCTCAAAATTGATGAAAAACGGCGTGCTATAGTATGCCGTACGGTAGGGGCTATAGCCCATGTTCAAAAATGATGAAAAATGAGGATAACATTTTTTCAAAAATTCAAAAAACGATGGGCTATAACCCATGTTTTTTGAAATTTTGAATTTTCTTCAAATCCTCAAAATTGATGAAAAACGGCGTGCTATAGCATGCCGTACGGTAGGGGCTATAGCCCATGTTCAAAAATGATGAAAAATGAGGATAACATTTTTTTCAAAAATTCAAAAAACGATGGGCTATAACCCATGTTTTTTTTAATTTTGAATTTTCTTCAAATCCTCAAAAATGATGAAAAACGGCGTGCTATAGTATGGCATGAATTGAACAAAGGGCATTGTTCAATTCATCAAAACATTTAGAGACAAACAAATAGACACTTATATGTAGTTAAAGCAACAGAGTTAAGCAACAGAAACAAACAACAATGGATTCTACAGTGTAAAGACACCAATTTAATTATAAATGTCAATAAAGTTGAATATCTAATAATATCAATTTAAAATGTATTATCCAATACAAATTTCCTTACCATTTTTAATGTTTTAGTTTTGTATTGCTATTTTTATTTGCTAATTGTAGATTGACCTACTTTTTGTTTCTGGCATTCCGCTGCTTGTTATTTTTTATTTTATTTTCATGTGAAGTACTTTGAGTTGCATTTTATGTATGACATGTGCTATATAAATAAAGTTTAATATGTGAAGTACTTTAGTTGTCAAGGATGCAGACAGAGTTGAACCCAGGAGCAAAGTCACAACAAACTATAATAATAAAGTATTTAATAAAGAATTACGAGATATCTTACACAGGGGAATGCAGGTAGGAATCAGGCATGAATCAGAATGACATCAAAGTCAACACATGAACAGGCAGGACATCTGTGACACAGGTTATGAACTGACAATGAGTGTTTGTACTGAGTCCAGTTTTATAGTGAGCAGGTTGATTGGAGAAGTGTTCACTGCTGGGCTGATTAGGTAGTTGACAGGTGTGTAAATGGAACTGGGTGTGCTGGAATGGGATATGGGAGGCCAGTGTGGAGACTGAGGGAGAGACAGAATGTGACAGAGTTGCATTTTATGTATGAAATGTGCTATATAAATAAAGTTTACACCACTGACTGTCCCTCCATATAAAATAAAGGCGAAAGTCACAAAAGAAAATTGATCAGTTATAATTCCAGACTATGAAGAATCATTTAATAAAGGAATACTTCCAGATTCAGTTAAAGATTAGCTACAATAATTGTGATATTAAAAGTTAAATGCTCGTCATATGACATAACAGAGAGGAATGGGCCGGACCCTGCGCGCAGTTGTCCTTCTGAAAGTCAGTGTGCAAAGCAAAGCATCACAGAGACACATGAATAATGTGGGATTTGAACCGTGGACCTGTGGATCACAACTAAGTACAGCCACTTATCACACTGAGCTAACTGCTGGTTACTACAACACAGCTTTTCTGTGCTAGTTGATGTTAGTGTGGAATGCAAAGTGTCAGTAAAGATTTGAGTATGTCGGGGTTCGAACCGGCACACTTCTACTAGGTATACTACGGATATCATTTGACTTATCCGTTGGTCCACTGAGGCACACAATCATTGGGAATTTCTGTGCTGCTTTAAAGTTGTCCTTCTGAAAGTCAGTGTGCAAAGCAAAGCATCACAGAGACACATGAATAATGTGGGATTTGAACCCTGGACCTGTGGATCACAAACACAGACACTCATCACACTGAGCTAACTGCTGGTTACTACAACACAGCTTTTCTGTGCTAGTTGATGTTAAGGATCCGGAACAATTCTCTCTGTTTTACCCCTGCCCTTATTGGCCGCCCAAAAGCATGCAGGTGTGGTATCTATATTTCATGATATTCATATATAAGCCATGTTAAAATGTCCGACTTATACATTTGGTCACTGTGCTAAGGGCATGCTAAATAAGTCAACTGTCACTATCTGCAGTCACTGTGTCTGCAGAGGCCTGTCTTTGATATTTAAAGTCAAGGTGTCGTGGGCCTTAGTCAAGTAGCTTGGCCTGGCCAGGTGTGATAGGGAACTTAGCATTCTATTGTATCCAGGAGAGACCTTTGCTTACCAAGTGGCAATATGTTGATGAATACCGGTATGTAAAGTTTCAGTCTCCACCTCCGTATATCTGTGTCTATGCAAAAACACTGTATATATGTCCTGTAAAATGCAAGGTTTAGGGAGTCTTAAACTGGCCGCGGCAGCGGTTCAGTACGAGGGAGTCCCTGAGCTCCAGGCTCAGGGACAATGGCGAAGCTCTCTGTCTTGGTCTCGGTTGCAATAAAATGATCGACTCTACACTACACTTCAGAACACTCTCTGCCTGCCTTCATTCGTCCGGTGCTTTTGACTACAGCCTACAGCCTGCCGTATTGCTTAGCCGTTTCTGTCTCAAATAGATAGAATTATAGTCAGTGTAAAGGGAGAAATTACACGACACAGGCTCCCATTGGCCCGTGAGTTCCAACCTCTCGGCCAACGGGAGATTGCCCCTGTGTTTCGATCGCGTTGCCACGTCTGCTCGTATCAAGCCTGGCTTCGTCCACTGAAAACGTTTTTATTTCGGGAACATTTTTCTGATTTTATTTGACTTGATTATGTTGTTCTTATTTGCTTGTTGTACTGTCCTGTTTTAATTATGATTGATTTTATTGTGTCACTGTACAGCACTTTGTAACATTGTTAAGAAAGGTGCTTTATAAATAAAATTTACTTATTACTTACACAAGGCAGGTCGCTGGTTTCCGTGGCAAAACATGGCAACGACCCAGTGCGTCTCACAATGTTGTGATTTCTCTGCATGCATGCAATTAAAATGAATGACCACTAGGTGTCGTCAATGCACAGCGTCTGATCAATAGTTGAAATGTCAATTTTGATTGATTGATTGATTGAAATATTTATTAACAGTTTGCAGAATTACAGTAGGCCTACATTTCAAGCACAAACTCAATACAAAGACTGTTAACTGTGAGTGGACGACCCAATTAAGCCTTACACTTGTTTACAAAAGGGCATTGTTCAATTCATCAAAACATTTAGAGACAAACAAATAGACACTTATATGTAGTTAAAGCAACAGAGTTAAGCAACAGAAACAAACAACAATGGATTCTACAGTGTAAAGACACCAATTTAATTATAAATGTCAATAAAGTTGAATATCTAATAATATCAATTTAAAATGTATTATCCAATACAAATTTCCTTACCATTTTTAATGTTTTAGTTTTGTATTGCTATTTTTATTTGCTAATTGTAGATTGACCTACTTTTTGTTTCTGGCATTCCGCTGCTTGTTATTTTTTATTTTATTTTCATGTGAAGTACTTTGAGTTGCATTTTATGTATGACATGTGCTATATAAATAAAGTTTAATATGTGAAGTACTTTAGTTGTCAAGGATGCAGACAGAGTTGAACCCAGGAGCAAAGTCACAACAAACTAGAGTATAATAATAAAGTATTTCAGCCTAAGAGTCATAGGGTTTTCTGTACCTCATCTGGAAATACACTCATACTATACTGCATCAAGAATGTGTTTACATTTGTATCTGAAACTATACAATGCAAGTATTGCATTTTTACCAGCAAGATCTTCTCAAAGAATCCCCACAAATACAGGTTGCTTCTTATTATTCAAGACGTTTTTCAGTGTAACCCTTGACCCCCAGAACATGGCACTCTTAAAGTGACAGTGTCCCTGGTGGATTTACATAGAACTACAGGCATATATACCACTGGGCTACACATGCTTTTCTTCTTTTTTTCCCATTTTATTTGTATTAATTTATTTAATTTTAATATGATCCTGGAAATTTTTCATTTTTGTCATTGTAGTCAGGCTTGGTAGTGCCTGGGAAATTGCACTACTTACCACACTCCTACCGTTACTATTTGAAGATGCGACTAAAGCACAGGTGGATCGTCAAATACGCAACAACCATCAAAGCAGAAGCACCTGGGTCACCAAATGCCTGGTGGGAAAGAATGGTAGAATGGCTCAAAGAGCAATGGCGCCACGTTTGCACATTGTTCAAGGAACTTTGGAATGCACTTATTGGCCTTGGCAAACATACAGACAAGATGGTGGCTTTTGCTGCATCCACTTAACTGAAAGTTCAGGTCTCATTCCCTCAATAGCTAATATTGCAGCAAAGTGTCCAACTGCCCTTGAGCAAATATACCATAATTATGCACTTTAAATAAGTCTCCACTAAAGGGTATCACAAGTATTGCGCCTATAGTAGAGTTTCCTTTGCATTGTTGTTCTTTGTCCTGATTCCACTCTCACTGCAGCACTCATTGCAAACAAACAAGTATTGTATCTAACACTGAAGGGAGTTGCAAGAAACCTCACGGGATTTGAGGATCCATCGTTATTGATAGGAGGTATAGACAAACTAGAAAGGTCGCCGTGCATCAGTCAGCAAGGAGGAACTATCTCCAGGTGCATTTTTTATTGTTCATCAAACTATCGTTTGTTGGATACAGTATGGACATTTTCATTCCAGGTGTTCTACTGTACACATCAACAGCTGACACTGACAACCATTTTCATTCAAGTTCACTGGTTTACATACTGTAAATTATAATGATTATAAGAACCACTATTCTATGGGCGTATGGACATCCTGATAGCTTGGACATTTCTCTGTAATCTTTTGAAACACCTTGCAGATGTTTAACAGGCCTTTAAAATATTGTTCTATAGTTATGTTCTGTTGCTAGTATTCTTCTTGAAGCCTGCCATGTATTAACTTAACGCATTTTACGGTTTGTAAATATGTGTATAAAGTCATTCAAATAAAAATGTTATGACTGTATTATTGTAAAAGTAGTATTTGTTCTCTCCCACAAACACACGCTGTTAAGAGTCACCGTGACTAAGACTGCATTTCCTGCCAATATATAAGCAGTGTAAAATGCAGAGGGAGGGTAAAAGGGAGGTAAAAGGGAGACGCTTTATTGTGAAGGGCCCTTCACGGCGCAGGCAGGAAATACTATTAAACTGGGCTGCTTGGCTGCACGTTAGAGTACAGAGGGATTTACTCCGGTCTGTCCGGTGGCTGTAGAGTTGTTAGCCCTGCTCTGCAGACTGCAATCGCCTGATAAAGTTGAGTTTTGATTCTTTGAACAGTCAAAACAAGACAGAGGGCAAGGTAGATGGAGTAAAGGTGGAATACAAACACAATCTGTCAATCTCGCCTCAGGGCCCGTGGAACATTCTAACCGACCCTCGAGGCGTCATGACAACAACATGTCCATACACGGACAGATGTGTCTGTGGCAAGACTCGGCCTCGCCCGTGGCAAATTCTAGATTTTTATTTTATTTTTCCCCCACACCATTGTAATGTTCTTATTTTGAATTCATATAAGACCCAATGAATGAATGTCAGTCTCCGGGTTTTCTTCAGAATGTGTATGAATATTTACTATGACACTTGCACATTAGGAGTTTTAATTTCAAGGATACTGTAACACTGAGAGTGTACAAATTGTTTTATTTGTACAATCTCATGGGTTACAGTCATGGTCATTTATAGGGCTAAATCTTTGTGTTCGAATATTGCGTTATAGATCAGCTATTTTCAGCATGCAACCAAAATGTAAAATGAATGAATAATGAATTTGGTAGTAAGGTTTTTTTTGGGTTTGTTTCTAAAGTGTTGTTGATTATTTTGGGATTGCTTCATAATGTTGTTTAAAGCAGTATTTCTTAAACATTTTTTATGGCAAAGGGTCCGCAGATGTATTTTTGTCCGCATCGCAACGCGTTCTTGTGAGCTTGTAAATCAGCTATTTTCAAATAGCCGTATAGCCTATAGTCTCTTCTGGTCTAATTTATTTTGGGCTTGTTTTCACAGACCTGGTTGCTTATTTATAACAGAGCTTTTTCAGTGGTTCCTTCCTTTTCTCTGCCTGCCGTATCTTTTTTTTTTCCTACTGACTTGTTCCTTCCAATCTGCTTGTTTTGTCTTCTTGCGCAAGGTGCATTGTTTATACATTGGCCTTACGTTGTCTTGTTTTTATATCTTGTATTCCTATAATCCATTTTGCTTTTTGATCTACATGCTCATTTCACAAGGCATTGTTTTGAAAAGTGCGTTAAGGAATAGAGTATAGCCTAGAGTAGTAGATGTAGCCTAAATAAAGTCAATACATTCTGACTGAATATGATATCTGTCTTGTTTTGTATAGTTTAAAACCTTTCCCTTTCCTCGAGTGCTGCAGGCAACTCATCATCTCTGTCCGTCTGTCTGTCTGTCTGTCTGTCTGTCTGTCTGTCTGTCTGTCTGTCTGTCTGTCTGTCTGTCTGTCTTTTTTTATATTAACCATGAAACAACCACGGTGGAGACATTCGACCCTGCCTCACATACATACCGTAGTTAGATGAGGTGCCACCCTAAAACTTGATCATCAGGTATAGGTATTATTATTCCTAAAAAGAAGGAAGATTCTTTTCAAAAAAAAGGTGTACTGGTTGGTGGTTTTATGGGTGTGGCGATCCCCCTGAACTGAAGCCGATAAAGGTGGGAGGGGTTATAGGGGATGATATTGTGATGTCACTATATCACAGTTTATTTTTCCATTGGCACTATTGACTGTCGAGGTTTCAGCCTCCAGGAAGAAACCCCGATACATATACCAAGGGAAGACATCATGGGTGCAGTACTTCGTTCAGACTCTAGTCCGACAAACGACAACCCACCTCAAACCCTAACCTAACCATAACCGCAATCACGGGGTCAGCGCGTGCTCGAGCATGTCAGACTCGGGTCATCATTGCACACAACAACCAGTCTAATAAAGTAGCCTATACTGTCACCTCATAAACACATGGAAAAACGGTAAGAAATATAAAAATCACGGCAGTCATTCTTTAACATCATCATCTTGGATTAAATTATAGTTTTATATAGTTGGTGTATATACCTCGCTTTTTCTAATTCCTTTTCGTCAGTTAGCCTGTATTGTTTGTTTGTTTCTTTTTTAATCTACTGTATGTTCTTACCTCGTACAGCAGGTGTAGAGGCATTCGATATCCAAACCTCTAACTCCACATGGTGAGGGCCCTGGGGTGTTAAACCTCTAACTCCACATGGTGAGGGCCCTGGGGTGTTATGACTCGTACTCGTCCATCCAACAGAAAAAAGGTCCAGAGAAGAATTGTGGCTCAACTGAAGAATATTTATTAACTCCAAATATCTACAAACAAAACATGAAATAATAAGTATATGAAATAAGTAAGCAAGTGCGTAAGTGCGGTCAAAAACTGTATGCCTCCCCAGCCTCACCAAACATTTCCTATTGTTCTCTAAATGCCTGTCAAGTGACCTTTAACAAGCTACGGCCCTTCCTGGCTCCCAGTGAACCTTTCAAAATAAAAGGTACAAATAAAAGTTACAAATCACTGCAGGGGAGCTTTTACTTTGAAGGGGAGAAATTATACAGGAAGTGCAAAAGGGCTCACTAAATTAACATGACATACCAGGGAATCTAATTTGAGGTGGAGGCTTCTAATAATCCAAATTATAACATTCTCAACAAATAAAGAAAACATAAAACTGGCTCCAACAGCAGGTGAGAAGTGAGCAGTTATACGGCGGAGCGCAGTGTCTAATTTGCTCACCAGTCCCATAGTCCACACGGTGAAGCATGCCAAAGAACTGCATGCAGGCATGTTGAGTGTGACAGTGATCCAACCACCGGCTCCGCTCTGTGGATCCATTCCACTCAACGCGGTGTGAAATCGCTGAGTTGATTACGCGCGAGCCGAGCGCTGCTGCTGCTTCACGGGGCCAAATACCATCCAACACATCTCTAATCATGTGCAGGGCAGGGCTCTGTTATTTCGTTTCTAAAAGGGTGAGGGGGGGGGGGCACGTCGGGCTCGCCTGTTACACTTGCTCTCGAGTACACGCGGACGGAATGATGATGGAAGGCTTATAAATTATACTTGGAAAAGAAAGCAGACCTAGGAGCTCACAACGTGTTGCATCTGAGCCTGTCTAGGTATTGGTGCTGTTTGCGTTGCGCAGAGATGCTCAGAAATACATGAAAAAGTGTTTTAATACAATTTACAAATATAGGACCACTAAGGCCTATATATATATATTCTGCAAAACAGAAACATTGCAACATATAGCAGATCAAAAGTATATTTATTGACAATACAATACATACTGTTTTAAGGCATATTTGTTTTAGAAAGGCTTAAAAATATGAGAGAAAAGAAGACGAAATGGTAATATAACATTGACATTAAAAGGCAATACCAATAAATAAGAACTTGAGCGCAATCGAGCGATTGATTGCTCAAATGAACATGCTTTGAAAATGCACGTGGCCCACCCATCTGAGAGCTTCCACGTGGCCCACCCATCTGAGAGCTGACACGCGGCCCACCCATCTGAGAGCTTCCACACGGCCCACCCATCTGAGAGCTGCCACGCGGCCCACCCATCTGAGAGCTGCCACGCGGCCCACCCATCTGAGCGCTTCCACGCGGCCCACCCATCTGAGCGCTTCCACACGGCCCACCCATCTGAGAGCTGCCACGCGGCCCACCCATCTGAGCGCTTCCATGCGGCCCACCCATATGATCGCTTCCACAAGGCCCACCCATATGAGAGCTGCCACGCGGCCCACCCATCTGAGCGCTTCCATGCGGCCCACCCATATGATCGCTTCCACGCGGCCCACCCATCTGAGCGCTTCCACGCAGCCCACCCATCTGAGCGCTTACACGCGGCCCACCCATCTTAGCGCTTCCACGCGGCCCACCCCATCTGAGCGCTTCCACGCGGCCCACCCATCTGAGCGCTTCAACGTGGCCCACCCATCTGAGCGCTTCCACGTGGCCCACCCATCTGAGCTATTCCACGCGGCACACCCATCTGAGCGTTTCCACGCGGCCCACCCATCTGAGAGCTGCCACGCGGCCCACCCATCTGAGCGCTTCCACGCGGCCCACCCATCTGAGCGCTTCCACGTGGCCCACCCCATCTGAGCGCTTCCACGTGGCCCACCCCATCTGAGCGCTGCCACGCGGCCCACCCATCTGAGCGCTTCCACGCGGCCCACCCCATCTGAGCGCTTCCACGCGGCCCACCCATCTGAGCGCTTCGGCAGCCCAACAAGCGTTCGGATGGGTGGGCCGCGAACACTTTTGTGATTCGTGGGCTCCGACCCAGAAGAGGTTGATGGAGGAGAAAAAAAACAACACAACCCAAAGAAGATATACATACAGTATACACTGAGTACAGTGTTCATGCAGCTTCACAGAAATGGATTGGAATTGAATTGGAAATCCCATTTGCAGATGAAAGTAAATAATATCAAAGGGCTTTTAGTTTTTCTTTAGTATACCGTGTACTCACCTATATGGCAGAGACATCCACATCCATGAGAATGGAATGCAGAATGATGGCTGTGATAGTGTTTTTTAATGAATGGCCACATTATCGACCCATCATTGCGCGTTAGCCTCGGCCCGACCCCTGTGGATCACACACATGTCGGTACGCGCACGCGCGTGTGTGTATACACACACACACACACACACACACGCGCGCGCGCGCGACAGAGAGATCAAGGAGCCAATACGACGCTTCGATACACTCGGTCAATAAGGCCTAGGGTGACCTATCGGATTGGAGGCAGGAGGGGTGTGTGTGTGTGTGTGTGTGTGTGTGTGATACAGTATCTGTGTGCACTGCACACGTGTGCGTAAGTGTGCGAGTGTGTTTGTACTTGGATTACTATACTTTAAGGGTTCAAACGCCCCGACAAGTATATACTATTATTTGAGAAAAAAAGAACATTTTGAGGACCATTTTCTTGGTGTCCCATCTGAGCCCCGTGTCAGGAAAGGGAACATCTCAGGTGCAGCATAGTGAGTGACTGGCCATATATTGTGTTTACTTTTTGTCTTCTTCTTTTCTTTTTCTTGCTCCAAAAAATGATGTTTTATCAAATTCCATGTGAACAACCATAACGGCGAAACCAGGAAGGAACAAGGGTGTAACCAGTCTTTCGCGTCAAGGTGGCATCAAGAAAATGCCTATAGTCCAGGCATCTCTTCCTGCACAGCTGGTGGATGGAAATGACGCTATAGCATGCACGCCTTCAACTTGTAGCGTGGGCAAAAAAAACTGAAACACTTTTCCCCACACTACAAGTTGAAGCTGTGCACTAGCGCAGTGGTTCCCAAACTTTTTCACGTCAAGGACCCCCAAATTGACACTAATTAGCCCCCCCATTTCTGACCCCCATTTGAAAAGCTATGCCAGGGAGGGAGCCAGGGATTTTTACGGCTCTCTAGCAGTGTTTCTCAACCTGCTTAATTTCAAGGACCCCCAGTTTGACATGCATTATAGTCTTCGGACGGACCCCCATTTTATTTATATCTCTGAGTCCCCCAATTTATATTGTAAAATCAATGTTAATTTAACTCAGAGAGTGTGACCTTGACGGGTGCTACACCAGAATGCTGCGTGCAGTACTTAACATCAGCAAGACTGGACTGTGTACATGTTACTAACAAGACTCTGTATGAGGGATTTACCAAAGGGTGAGCCAGAAAATAGCAGCCAGGAGAATGAGACTATAGAGGGACACTGCCAAAGGCATCAATAACTGCATGCCAGCCAGCAAAACTGGTGCTCTGGGAACCAACACACGGGCATCGATCACGAGGAGGCCCCTGCACGCTAACATACGTGGATGTACTCAAGAGCGATGCAGGAGTGCGAAGCACCAACGAACTGGCCGGATGGATGTATGGAGAACCGGGATGACTGGAAACGACGATGGAGGGCTCGTCTGAGGAACGACCTAGAGAGACTAGGGATCCCCTGGAACTCCCCCAAGGACCCCTGTGGGTACCCAGACCCCACTTTGGGAAACGCCGATGTACATCCACCAGCTGTTTGAAAACCCAGCAGAGACTCCTGGGCTATAGGTATTTTCTTGACGCCTATAGTCCTATAGGACGCGGACGTCTGGTTATACCCCAAAGCAGAAAGAGCTTGCTGGTTAGTCAGTCAGCGCCCAATCAGAAAGCTGAGAATGGATCAATTAGGTAGTAGGGTTAGGATGAGACGCTATAAGAGCTATAGAGGGTATGTGCGCGTGACGTCATCATCAAACCCGGAAGTTACGCTGGAATGTCTACTGAGTGGCAAAAAACTACTTTCTGGCTTTGACAACCCATGCATCCAAACAGAAAAGTCCTATCTGATTACATTAAAGGGGGTGTCAGTGATTTCAGTCAAAAACCCTTAGGTTTCGTTTTTGCCTTGGGACACAAGCTTTCATCCAATCAGGATAGAGAACAAAAACGAAACCTAAGGTTTTTTGACCCCCAGGGGTTAACTGGGGACAGGGAGGAACTCCTTATATGGTCAGCACACTCTATAGTAGAGAGGATTATCACAACAAAACAAAAAAATAAGTGATATTTGAATTAAGTTAAATCACTGATTCTACCTTTAAAACAACGTTAAACAATGTTAAACTCACTTTGTGTATGTTGCTTTGCCACCTGATGTGCCATTCATTTTAACCGTTTCCGGCTCCACGCGTCCTAGGGAACCCAATCGAGCCAAATCTCGTGCCGAGCCAAATCTCGGCACACTCGGTCACTCCAGGTGTTACGGTGAAATTGGTGACCTGATGAAATATGTGACAATCGTGTATATAGACGTCACATAACGTCAGTGTCCGAATGCAAATCGTTGCGCAGTTTGTTCATTAGCAGAGTTCAACCTATAGCGGCATTCAGGCCACATTATGTAAAGACCTCCATGTAAGTAAAGTGTGAAGTCCACAAGATGGTGACTGACATGTTTCGGCGGGTCACCAATTTCACCATAATTTGCCATGCTGGAGTGGCCGAGATTTTGGGTATATATTGGAATTTGGCTCAAGAGTTTTCAAAATTGTGTAGCTTTGTCACACATACCGGACAATATAGCCAACCTAATCCATTGTGAGCTTGAAGACCTGCAGCAGTATCTGCTGTTTTCATCGTGCTGTACTACACAGTGCAATCCTATAGTCCTACACCAGCCTGATGTCCTCGCAAGTATAGTGATGACTATACGTGTGTGTGCCTGCCTGCGTGCGTGCGTGTGTTGGGTGACGGATAGAAGAAGAAAGGATCCATATAGCATTGACAGAAGTCCCCTGGTTCTCATGCCTTCTCATTAGACACACTCTATTAGACCCCCTCATGCACCCGTCTCTCTAGGCTGAGCTGCTGCTATGGGGGGGGGGGGTGGGGGTATAGGGGCGTTATATATACAACAGTGCATCAAACTATAGAGCTCTTCCAAAAACACGAGATGGATCTGTGAAATTTGATTCGATTCCCGACCCGTTCCGACTTTCTTTCTTTTATAAATGTTTTTTTTTGTTTGTGTTGTGGCTTTCGCCTTTATTTTATATTTTGTTATGGAGGGACAGACAGTATATAGGCTGACAGGAAATGGGGAGAGAGATGGGGGGGGGGGGGGGGGGATGACATGCAGTAAAAGGCCGTCGTGATCGGGAGTCGAACCCGCGGCACACACTGCCAGACTATATACCAGCCAAGGTGCCTCATGGACCGCTATAGCCCATGAGGCCCAACTTTCTTTCTTTACTTATATGGACCCAAATTTGTTTCCGAGATCCAATTATTTTCGCGATTTTTTTCCCCCCCCGACGAGGAATCGTTGTTTGTATACGCTGCTGTTTTCAACTCGCATCAACCTGGCAGGCGGTGGCAGCTGTATGGTACGCTATATATGCACGCATTGCGTATAGCTCAATTTCTTTATCTTTTTAATTTTTAATTTTCCGTTGATCCTATAAACATCAAAACAAGTCTCTTTCACAAGTGCACACACGGTCACACAGTAGTATATAGTATATATATATAGTATATATACACAGTAGCTATATAAGTCCACTGGTAAATGTACCTTTTTATTTGCATTGTATAAATCCCCATAGGGGGGATTTTTTTAGATCGCCTCATATAAGAACTGTGTTTGAAAAATAAAACATGTCATCCCGGCCGTTTCAGTTCCATATGGATATGACGAATCAACTGACTGAGAGAAAACACTATCGTTACTGCTGTGGGAATTTGTTACATTTTCGCTATAGAAACGGGTCTCTTCTCGGATCCACTCGTGTATTACACATTCCGCAGAATATATAGAGCTGACCCCGACCTGGGCTCGGATTATGATAACACAAAAAAAGTATGTATATATATAGCGTATCTATTTTTGCACGACAATGTGGTGTCATGGCTTGAGTGGTTAATCAATTTGTTGATATACAGTACATTGTTTAACCCATTTTGACCTGAGATCAGATTCTAAAAAAATTCTTCTACACATCCTGACAGTTTTCTGAAAAAGCCCATGTTTCTATGTCAGTCGTTCTTCTTTTCTTTTTCAAAAATAGCAGATCTACAAGCTCACCAAGTGGCACGCTATACGAGCTTCTGCTATTTTTCAATAGCTAAAGCATAACATAAACATAATAAAACACCAAAATGGGTTAAAAAAAAAAAACTATTTGTTAAAAACGCGCTTTTCCATTATTTGATTTCATGAAAAAAAGTATAATGGATGGAATAATGATAGAAGGAATGCATATACAGTATATAGTTTGCAGCTCTATATACACTGGGTTCTTAAAGTGGTCCTGGAGTCCTTGGAACGGGTTCGAGGCAGTTCGAGTCCCATGCAGCAACACCAGTTATATATATATATATATATATAGCATAGAAAGTCAGTTGGACCATTTTCACCTATACACATACACATCCGCTATCTGAAAATAGACGATCACAATGTTTTTTTGTTTTTTTTTAATCTGCAAGGACGCGTTGTGCAGCTTGCAGATAAAAAAAACAAAACATCCTGAGCAAATATGAAATATGTGGAATATTTTAGAAACATTGTAACAACAGTGGGGTATATATATATACACTATAGCACAAAGTTATTTTCAGATTAATTTTGAGGTCCTTGACACACGGGGGGGAAAAAAGAGTTTGAGAGCCCCATATGGAGTCTAGCTGGTCTCGGTGTCCAGGAAGTGTCCAACGGTCCCGGTGTCGTGTTTAGGTGTTCAGACTCCAGGTGTCCAGACTGCACTGCAGCTGTCCGAGAGCCTCTAGAAGAGGACGATGGAAGGTTGCTTGAAGGTGACAGTGGGCAACTCCCTTGGTTGAGCAGATGGGGGGGTGTCTCTGGGTGTGTGCGTGTGCGCGTGCGTGCGTGCGTGCGTGCGTGCGTGCGTGCGTGCGTGCGTGCGTGTGTGTGTGCGCGCGTGTGTGTGTGCATGTGCATGTTTTCCGTGCGCAAGGATGCTGTGTCCGTCTGTGTCTGTGCTTGTGAGAGATTGTGTATGTGCAGGTATGTGGTGTGTCTTGCTTTTTACATGGTTGTGTGTGTGTGTGTGTGTGTGTGTCAACCCGGCCTGTGGGGCATCATGACACATTGAGGGGATGTGACGGTGTGTATGAAAAGTGTGTGTTTGTGCGTGCGTGCGTGCGTGCGGCTTCACTCGGGCGTAGAGTGCAGCCGTACGGGACACGGAGGGCCAGAGTCAGAGATGGAGGGGTCGTCAGACATGCAGGCCGTGGCCATTCCCATCTTCTTCAGGGACCGCTCGTCTGTCACCGACATCGAGCGATTGAACGCCGGGCGAGGGGGGGCGGCGGTCGAATCTGGGGGAGAGAGAGGGAGAGAGAGAGAGAGAGAGAGAGAGAGAGAGAGAGAGAGAGAGGTGGGTTAAGGGGAGGGGAAGGAAGTGAGAGTTTTCTAATTAAATGTTGTGAGTGGAAAGAGAGAGAGAGATCAATCTGTGAGTCTAAACCTGTGGTCCGGGGGTCCACTGGTAGGCCGTAGTATAGGCATATTGCAAGTGGGCCCCCAAATTAGCCTCGATCGGACCTCGACTGTGACAATTCTGTCTGGGCAGTTTTGGAGGTATAAATTAACCCATAAGGACCTGCAAAAACACATGTATTTGGCCCGCCGAGCCCCATCTGAAAATATGATGAACCAGGGACCTCCCCATGGAGGCAAAGATTTGAGTTAAAAACATTAACTCAAATCTAAGAAAGAGCAGATCGTATAGCACGGCACTATGAGCTTGTAGATCTGCTATTTTTCAATAGCTATAAGAAACATAATGCAATAAACACCAAAAAGGGGTTCAACGCCCAGAATGGGTTGAATACGAAAAATCTTTGTCGATTTCTTGGAGCCTGGACCATTCGGCCAACTGTCACGGACGTAATGTCCTTTTCATTGTGACGTTGATGAATGCATAAAAACAATTCCATTGATCACGGACGGAACACAATTGAGTCGTTGTTAGTAGTCTAGTCATTGAGATAAACATGCTCTGAGTGAGTTTGCACACGGCCCAGACCCCCCCCTGACCACTTGAGATGAGATGTTCACTCGTCTCAATGGGCCCAGTAGAGAGAAGTGGGCGCTGATGGAGGTTGGAGAGGGAACCACTATGACTAAAACTGTGGATATTCTCATCACACCATCATGAGACACAAGGATGGGTGGGAGACTGGAGAGAGGACACCAGAGAGACCAGCGAGGGGAACCTTATTATCTGACTAACTACCAATTTTTTAACCCCCCTCCCGATGCAAAGATTTGAGTTTAAAAACGTTCGCTGTGAAAAAAAATACCGGTGTATATATACAAAGATTTTTTCCCCCAAAAATAGCAGATCTTATAAAGCGAAATATACCAGTGTATATATACAAAGATTTGCGCTGCATTTTCACGATTTGTCAAAAGTAGCAGATCTACAAGCTCGTGGCATGGCACTCGGTGCCACGATACAAGCTTGTAGATCTAGCTATATTTATCAACAGCTAAAGTATATGGCAACACCAAAAGGGGTTCCCGTCCAGAAGGGTTCAAGATGTGTATCTATATCTTGGTCCCTGTGTTAGTGCAGCTCTCATTGGAATTCACCTCGCGTGTGCATCTGTGATTCTGTGTCTTTGCTTGTATTAAACCCTCCAGAGTCGACCACGTTGATTTTGCTTTCATTATTTCAGATTGAATGGAATTACATCTGTGACTCCCTCTCTTGATTATTATAGAGGCGAGAGCTGTGGGATGGGGTGCAGAGGCACCATTTGGCCCTTAGGGGGCGGCAATGAGCATCGCGACAGCCAGAGCAATGACTGCAGGTCTGTTACAGCCCTATACTCACACACACACACACACACACACACACACACACACACACACACACACACACACACACACACACACACACACACACACACACACACACACACACACACACACACACACACACACACACACACTCTCACACACACACACACACACACACACACACACACACACACACACACACACACACACACACACACACACACACACACACAGAACCATGCATGGAAGGTTGACAGTTCATGTTCACTTAAGGATACCCACAGACAAACTGCCTATAACAGCCGAAACAGAACAGTATTTGGCAAGTTGTTTGCCTTTTCTTTTTGTCATGTCTGCTATTCTTAGGCCACTCATGGTCAGTTTATGCACACACACACACACACACACACACACACACACACACACACACACACACACACACACACATACTAACACACACAAACACAGACAACACACACTTTAAGGGAGATTAGCAAAGGGTGGCAAATGTTATCAGTTACAAAGTCATATGGTATGCTGTACTGTTTTTAAGAGGAAGAAAATGGAAATACAAATACGTACAACTTCTGTTCTTTCTGTAGGTGACCTTTGACCCAGAAGTCTTTTTCAACATTTTGCTGCCCCCCATCATTTTCCATGCTGGCTACGGTTTGAAACGGGTACGTTAGTTAACTGTCTCTTTGAGGTTAACACAATGAAAAAGATGGGACTAAAAACATCTACAAACTAGGAACTGAATTTAAATCAGCATAAAAAGTTCTATTCTATCTATTTACAAAAATTATGATTATGATGTAATGATAGTAGTTTTCTTATAATAACCCCTTTATATCTTTCTTTTTATCTTTGTCTCTGTTAGAGGCACTTCTTCAGGAACATTGGTTCCATCCTGGCCTATGCTTTCATGGGAACAGTCATATCCTGCTTTGTTATTGGGTAATACATTTAACAAAATTGCTCTGATGTATTTTTGTAGACCTTAATCACTGTTACAGTCTCAGAAAGGGCTTACAAAGGCAACACAACCTCCAAGGGAAAAAAGAAAACATTGCTAGGCAAAGAAAAGGAAGAAAGTGTGGCAAGCATACAGGGTGGGCAGGAATGGAATAGGTGCCAAGTGGGCAATATCCAAAAAACAAAACAAAACAAACAAAGCTAATAAATGTCCATGCTTGTAAAATAACAGCACTATTAACACTTTATACACAATATATTCATGTTAAATAAAACAAAATTAGTGATATTAAGGGACAGTTAACCCTGAATGGAAGCAGTTCCAGTAATGTTTACCGGTACATCTTTTGTTTTTATCTATTTTTGAGGGGCGCTAGCCCCTCCTATGAACAGCTATGTGTCTGAGCAAATCTGCAAATGTATGTCGGTGGCCACCCTTGGCCAATAAGGGACCACCATTCTTGATGATGATGTACGATGATTAGAGCGCCCCTAACTTCACACGGTTGTGATTTTTTTTAAACCTGAG
>NC_137868.1:42827797-42844394 GCF_963924005.1 Protomyctophum bolini | reverse complement strand
GTTTACACACACACACACACACACACACACACACACACACACACACACACACACACACACATTAATCGTATACTAACACACACAAACACAGACAGACACACACGCATGCGCATGTACACACACATAGGCGCATGTACACTAACATAATTATGGCATGCGCCAAGTTAGCACACAGTCCATATTGTTGGTTGCGGCTCTTAATTGTGTGTGCAGGACAAGGTAAGCCATACGGTTCACTAGACAGACCTGCAGAGGGCACGCACGCACGCCCTACGAGCTTGTAGATCTGCTATTTTTTTTTTAATCCTGAAAATGTGGCTCAAATCTTACTGGTATATATATTGTTTCAGAGCGAACGTTTTTAACTAAAATCTTTGCTTCTGGGGGGGGGGGTCACTGGAACAACATATTTTCAGATGGGGGGGGGGGGTCCGTGGCCTATTACATATAATTTTGGGGGTCCTTGACATGAAAATGTTTGAGAACGACTGACATAGAAACAATTTGTAGAATCATCCTCAGGTCTAAATGGGTTACTGTATGTATTATGTAGTTTGGGTGGAACTGCTACTTGTTGTACGTTGCGTGCTGAAAATATGTGCGTTTGTGTGTGTTTGTGTGTGTGTTAGGTTGTGCACAGGTGGTGAAAAACAACCGTGCTGTTTTCGTGCTCAGACCCACCCAGCCACCCACACACACACACACACACACACACACACACACACACACACACACACACATATGCTCCGTAAGGTAGTGGTCGCACCACTCAAAAATGCAAAGATACACTGTCACACAGTCTCTTTGTGTCTGTATGTGTTCCTCACACGGTCGTGGACGTCACCAAGCGTGTCGGAAAGACACAGAGTTCCACAAGCGGCACTGACCAATAATCGCGGTAAAAGCACACCCTCGAGTGCATAATATTGCTATAACACACAACAGCTTAACACCAGAGTGTCTGTGAGGTTTTTCTGACCCATTTTGAGACTTTTGAAAGTTGATTATCTTTGCCCCGTGAAGCTCTCAGAAGGCATACTTTTAGGCATATACTTATACCATCTCTGCCTATTCGTTATTATTATTATTATTATATTATTATTATTATTATGGAAAAACGTGCTCAAATTGTTCAACACGTTGTGAAGCTTGTAGATGGGGCAAGTTGAATAATTCAAAAAAGTAGTAAAAAAAAAAAGGCAAAGAAGTTTGGGCATAACAAAAATAGGGCCCAATGGCGCTATACCCTGCTGGGGGGTATACAGTATATAGCGCCATTCAATTTCATTGTAAGATATTCCATAGAAATCTTTTTTTTAATGCTACGTAGATTTAGACCACACAGATGTCCTGGCAAATGGTTGTGCTCGGTCTCATCGGCACATCAGCAGATCTTTATGCCTCGTTTGAAGCAGGGGAATTGAAGCACGAGCTGCTGTGATGCGTCACCACAGCTACGTATACACAAAGATTTGCATCTTTGCGCACCTGGAATTTGGAGCTTTGTGCCTTTTGCAGCGCATGCAACTATGTATATACAAACGTGGGATTTGCGCTGCAGTGTAACTTCATGTCGCTGCAGGCTTATCCGTTGAAAATGAAAGGTAGACTATATATCTTTGCATCTGCTCGTGTGTGAATGCATCAGAGTCGCGGGAGCCCGTTGGCTATAGAGAGAACTAGATATTCCGGTATACAGTGACATCCACACGTATCCAGGCATATATAGGCCCCTAGCAGGCCTCACATGCATATATCCAGACATATATAGGCCCCCAGCAGGCCTCACATGCATATATCCAGACATATAGGCCCCCTAGCAGGCCTCACATGCATATATCCAGACATATATATGCCCCCAGCAGGCCTCACATGCATATATCCAGCCATATATAGGCCCCCTAGCAGGCCTCACATGCATATATCCAGACATATATAGGCCCCCTAGCAGGCCTCACATGCATATATCCAGACATATAGGCCCCCTAGCAGGCCTCACATGCATAAATCCAGCCATATATAGGCCCCCAGCAGGCCTCACATGCATAAATCCAGACATATAGGCCCCCTAGCAGGCCTCACATGCATATATCCAGACATATAGGCCCCCTAGCAGGCCCTACATGCATATATCCAGCCATATATAGGCCCCCAGTAGGCCTCACATGCATATATCCAGACATATATAGGCCCCTAGCAGGCCTCACATGCATATATCCAGCCATATATAGGCCCCTAGCAGGCCTCACATGCATATATCCAGCCATATATAGGCCCCTAGCAGGCCTCACATGCATATATCCAGCCATATATAGGCCCCTAGCAGGCCTCACATGCATATATCCAGACATATATAGGCCCCTAGCAGGCCTCACATGCATATATCCAGACATATATAGGCCCCCTAGCAGGCCTCACATGCATATATCCAGCCATATATAGGCCCCTAGCAGGCCTCACATGCATATATCCAGCCATATATAGGCCCCCTAGCAGGCCTCACATGCATATATCCAGACATATAGGCCCCTAGCAGGCCTCACATGCATATATCCAGACATATAGGCCCCTAGCAGGCCTCACATGCATATATCCAGCCATATATAGGCCCCCTAGCAGGCCTCACGTCCTCGTATCCAGAGACACATAAGGCCCCCAGCAGGGCTGACATTTGCGGTATAAGTGCTTCACGCAGGCAGGTATAATTTATGTAGAACATCTGGTGACGGGAACAATAGAGGGTTTTTTTCTTTTCTTTTCTCCTCCCTCCATGCCTGCCTGATGCATTAGCATGAGAGAACAATCTGCACTCTTCTGCCTCATATAGCTCAGCCTGCCTGCCTGCCTGCGCGCGGCGGGCACCAGAGAAATAAAGCACAGCGTGCAATCGAACGTCGTCGTTTTGGAAGCAAATGAATAGATTGAACTCAATTCTCGTCGTGTTGGCGCGTGTACGTATACGTATATACGCAACTCAAAAGGCGCCGGGCAGTGTTGCCACGTCTGCTTATTACGAGCGACAATGCATTATAAGAGTGTATAGTCATATATTTTTTTACATTTGCGTGTGCCTGCACCGCCTGTGCGCTCTCTACTCTGCTGCTTATTCTAATTGAACGAATAATCAGTGCGGAGGGTACAGTCGTCCGTTTCAAACACTTTACGGGACTCTATTTGCTTTGTGTGAAGCACTTTGCACCTGTCACTATAATCGCTTATATGGCTGTACTGTACTTCAACTGTCTCTCCTCTCCTCTCCTCTCCTCTCCTCTCCTCTCCTCTCCTCTCCTCTCCTCTCCTCTCCGTTGTTTGATCCTATATTACCATTCCCATTTGCAGTCTCTCCTCTCGTCTCTCTCCCCTCTCCTCGCCTTCTGCACTCTGTCTCTCTCCTAAGCTCCTCTTCATCTCGTATATCCTCTCCTCCAATCTGCTCTCAGCTCTCTTGACCCCCCCCCTCCCCTCCTCCCCTCCCCTCCCCTGTATAGTATGTAGTGTATATAGGTTCAGTGAAAGGTCACGGGGTCGCGGTATACGGTATAGCCCTACCTGTGTTCTGTCCACATTTCACCTTGCTGTTGGTCATCTCCTGCAGCTCTCTCTCGTACTCCCTCACCTCCTCCAGACTCATCCCTGCATGCGTGTGGAAACAACATTGAATGGCTCATGAAATATACATGTCGGATTTCACTCAATTGATTTTCACTATATACTTACCGGTGTGTGTGTGTGTGTGTGTGTGTGTGTGTGTGTGTGTGTGTGTGTGTGTGTGTCTCCAAATGGTTTCCTAAACTAGTGGGTCGGGACCCATTTGTGGTTCGCAGACCAATTTGTATGCGCCAACGACTCGAGTGGAAAAAAAAAGATTCCTACATAGAAATATAGGCATATATATATATATATATTTCAAACGATTTTTGAAAGCCAGGAGGAGGAGAGGACCCTACTGTATGGAGCAGCATGGACATTTCAAGCCTTTTTTTTTTTTTTTTACAAGAAAACCACTAATGTTTCCACCTTGCGGTCTTCATCAGAGTCATGATGATAAAAAAAAATCAATTGTCCGTGACCAATAAAAATGTGTCCGAGATCCACAAATGTGATTGTCCCACTGATTAAGCAATATTACACCAAGAGGGTGTGTGCGTTACTTACTTACTTCTACAGTCGTCTCTAATGTATCTATAGTTTTAGCATTGTGGAAAACTAAAAAACACCACAAAAGACACCACAGAAAAAATCATGTTTGGCGTGATATGGTACTGTATGTTATTATTACTTACAGCGAGAGAGATGAGGTCTAGCCAACACCAACTCGGGATTCCTGGATCACTGCCCGCCACAATTTCCTATCCAATATCAGTATGAACCAGGCCTTAATCTTATACATGCATGTTCTGGCACCTCGACAGAGTGCATTTCTAGTTTTTCCTTTGGCAGATATGAATCTGTTTTCGACGCTATACATGCATGTTATACCTTTAAATGTATACACTGTGGGCTCCATTTTCGTCACCGCTAAACCCCTTACCCCTAAACTACTTTGCCTTTATTTTTTATTTTTTTTTACTATTTTGCAAAACATTTTTGAGTAATTAAAATGGCCAGTCTACAAACTCACAACGTGTCAATGTAGATTGGCGAGTTGAACTATTCAAAAATGTCTTTCAAAATAGTCAAAAAAAGGCAGAGAAGTTTATTCGGGATAAGGGGTTTTCGCGGTGATGAAAATGGAGCCCCATGTGTAATATTCAATCTCCAACGGAATGGGACCGTGACGATATATACTCTTTCAGTTCCGCCATTTCACTTGTGGTCATTTTGCGCGTGTGTCAGTGAGTTGCAACGCACCGTGCCATTCGTCGATCCAAGCCACCGCTTGCCTGTGACCGACCAACAGGATGTCCCGGATGTTCTGTTGAGAAGTTTGGAAAACAAAGAGAAGCGAGGAAGAAATGGTGAAAAATTTAACATTTTACATCAAAATAGATGAGTTGGTTGAGAGGCCTATCCACACTTTTCCTGGGCTGTGTGTGCTCCAGTTCCTGTTGATTTCATTGGATATCATTGGTCATCTGACCAGTTTCATTGGCTTTCATTGGATCAAATCGACAGGAACTGGAGCACACACAGCCCAGGAAAAGTGTGGATAGTAGTACACACCCAGATCCACACACAGTCAGAAACACTGGAGCTTTTGTTCCACTGTGAATTGAACCACTTCAACTCTGCGTGGTTTAGGCATTAGTCATTATAGGTGAAAATGTTTCCAAGAATTCCTATAGATTTTCTTTTGACAAAAAATAATAATATATATATATATACAGTAGCCTATAGGCATATGCAGGGGCTTAGAGACAAACTTAAGAAAGATAATGTTTTCGACCCTTTTAGAGCAGATCGCCAGATCCGGACTGTATAGTAAAATACAGTCTATATGCTAATTGTATTTGTGTACTTGTCTATCACAAGTCCATTCTTGCTGACTAAAGTCAGACCAAAGTGTGTATGTCTGCTTTGCTTATACACCGACCAATTTCAACCTCCACTAGTCCACACCTGGCTGCATGGCGATGTGCACCCAAACCCGACTACATGCAGACGTGCGTGCGTGCGTGCGTGCGTGCGTGCGTGCATTTTGGGGACCACACATGTGACTAACAACTTTGCACCGTTATTGAGTCAGGACAACCAAAGTCCAGTCCATCCAGTCTACAACAACAACCTTGCTGGGACTGCTTTATACATGAGAGAACGTCCAAACGGTGATGACAGAGTTACCGTGTGGGGGTCCCTCTACTGTACCCTTCGCTGTACTGTACTGGCACACCCGAAATCACCATATATACAGTTAATATGTGCGTGTGTGAGCCACCCACCCAGAGACACATATAAGGAAGTGGTTGCACCACTTAAAGATGTTGACAGGTGCAGGACAAAGATACGCATACAGAAAGAAGGTATAGGAAGTCCGCACACCGTTCTTAAGCTCCCAGTATAGTTTATTAGGAATCAATGGTCAGGAATCAACATTCCTTTCATCAGGAATCCCATTCCTGATGAAGACCCGGAGGGGTCGAAACCGTCCTTAAACTACTGGGAGTTTACGAACGGTATAGTGCTTTTTTTTTTACATGCCATGATTTTAAACAATCCATTAAAACCGGGAAAGCATCTCTGTCATTTTAGACTTTTATAGCTGGCTGGCTATATTAAAAAAAATATCAGATATACAAGCTGCACAATTTGCTATTTGTGAACCGTTTTTTTGTGTGTCTGAAACATTTATAGTTTAGCCCATTCTGAACGGGAACCCGTTTTTGGTGTATAGCATCATGTTATGCTTTAGCTATTGAAAAATAGCAGATCTACAAGCTCATAGCGCGCCACCGAGTGGCGCGCTACGAGCTTGTAGGTCTGCTATGTTTGAAAAATCGAAGAACGACTGTGACATTTTTAGAATCTGATCTCGGGTCAGAATGGGTTATAATCAGACCAGTGTGTGTCCTCCAGTGGAAACCTCGTATGAATCTGATCTCAGGTCAGAATGGGTTAGACTGCATGTTGTTCGAATGGGCCGATCGGGTCCTCTATATGAATGAGAAGTGGACCGTTATACAACAACGTTGCACTGTGCTGAGCTCAGCTATATCTGTTCAGCTCAGATCCCTTTTCTTCTTGTCTCTGGCGTTGCATAATAATAATAAATAACCCACCTTCTGGGTTATTGGTGGGTATACCACGACTGTATACGGCTATACAGAGCATCATGTGTAGCCCCGCGGCGGAAAATGCTAATAAACACCTTGGATCGATTTGGTCAACCCACCGAGGAGAAGCGCGGATATGAGGACAGAATGTTTCCTCATTTTAGAGTAGGATGATGACGTCCCCCGTCCCCCGTCCCCACCGTCGATCAATCTCCCACACAGAGCTATATTTCATTCTTCTCGTGCATGGATGGAGAGAGACAGACAGACACGGTATAGTGTCATTTACTCTGTACAAGGAGTATACATCCCAGATCCACATATTGTATGCTTTTACTGAAAACGTTAGTAGTTACTTTGTAAGATTTTAGATTATTGTTATAAAACATACATCGACCACTTCAGCTCTGTGTATATTATACATTTCGGAATTTCCGGCCAATTGAAAAGCCTATATATCTACAAGCTCGCACAGTGCGTCACATTGTGAGCTTCTAGATCGGCTATTTTCAAAAGATTTTATATACATTCAGATGTGTGAAGGTCTTTGACGGAAACGTTGCCTATAAATGAAGTTCGTATTGCGAAGTGAAGACAGTGTGATCTGACCTGAGATCAGATTCATACGAGGTTTCCACTGGACACACACTGGTCTGATGAACCCATTCTGACCTGAGATCAGATTATAAAAATGTCAGTCGTTCTTCGATTTTTCAAAAATAGCAGACCTACAAGCTCATAGCGCGCCACTCGGTGGCGCGCTATGAGCTTGTAGATCTGCTATTTTTCAATAGCTAAAGCATAGCATAATGCTAACACCAAAATGGGTTCCCGTTCAGAATGGGTTAAGCCCTGCCTAATCACCCGCCTCAGAGCATGCAGGTGTGCATAAGACTTTGTTGCCTATATACATTTGAAAAAACTTGAAATGGGACATTCTGCATATTGAGTACTTTCTACTTGAAGTGCTTTAAGTACATTTTGATGCCAATACTTTAGTACTTTTACTAAAGTACATTTAAGGCCTGACTCACACCTTTACAACAGACTGATGTATATATGCTTGTTGTACGAGATGTATAGCTGATGCAAGCTCCCAAAGCATTTCCAATGGGAGTCACATGGTTTGACACAACATTTGTGTTGTATGAGGGGGGGGGGGGGGGGGGGGGGGGGGGGGCAGTCGAAACACAGCCCGAAAGCCGTACAACACAAATGTTGTGTCAAACCATGTGACTTCCATTGGAAATGCATTGGGGGCAAGATGTATCACACCCTTTGTATATACCTGTACATCTAGCATGCATCAATGTTGTATGCTAGATCGAAAGGTGTGAGTGAGGCCTTAGAATTCCGGACATTTACTTACAGTATAACAGAGTATTTCTATATTGCAGTATACTATGTAAAATTGTGAGTACTTTTTCCACCAATGGTGCTGCGTCGGCTGTTTACAGTAAACATTGGATGGAGCCCGCACACCAGAGGTATACAAGAAAGACGTTCTTTATTGAGAATTCTGACGACGTTTCGATCTATCAGTCCATCATTTTCTTTAGCCCAGCACCCGGCCTGTCCACGTGCGTATTCTATAGTACGTCCGCTCTGTTTACAGTAAAACAAACGTATAATGTTGTGAGTTGTTTTGTTTGAAAACTCATGAAATGGGGGACATTCTGCAAAAATGAGCCTATATACTTTTACTTTTGATACTTTAAGTATATTTAGCTGGTAGTACTTTTGTACTTCTACTCAAGTAACTTTTTAATAGAGAGACAATTCTTTTGTAAGATACATTTTTGGGCCCTTTTCTATGCCTTTATCGATAGGCTAACAGTACGTTTTAACAGCGGGAGACCGTAGCGAGCGTCGCTTGAATTTCGTTGCGGCTATCGCCCAATCGGCCACTATATCGCCAGGCGACGTCGCCCCAAAAGATGAATTATTTAATATCTTTTCGGCCGACGTAGCTCAGCCCACTTTTCGACCATCGCCTGTTCGCCTGCTATCGCCTCTATCGCCAGTATAGTTGCCGTTGTCCCGCTGACAAATAATGTACTTCCGGTGCATTCGTCTGGCTGTATAGCTCGGGTGTTGAAACGTACTGTGAGTGCTCGGACCGCCATGCCAGAAGCCCGTGCCGAGTGCAGGACTTTACTTGTAGGCCTATATACTTCCACGCTGTGGTATTGCTGCGTTTACTTAACCCATTCTGACCTGAGATCAGATTCATACGAGGTTTCCACTGGACACACACTGGGTCTGATCAACCCATTCTGACCTGAGATCAGATTCTAAAAAATGTCAGTCGCTCTTCGATTTTTCAAAAATAGCAGACCTACAAGCTCGTAGCGCGCCACTCGGTGGTGCGCTATGAGCTTGTAGATCTGATATTTTTCAATAGCTAAAGCATAACATGATGCTAACACCAAAATGGGTTCCCGTTCAGAATGGGTTAAAGATGGAGTGCCACCATTTTTTTCCACCCTAAAACATGACCATCAGGTATTATTATTATAATATAAGGGGGAAGAACTTTTTCCAAAAAGTGTACAGTATTTGTTCAAATCATGCTTTTATGTGGACACGCCCACCAGCTCATTAAGTATGCCTGGTTTGCCTGGTGGGGTGGTGATGGGTGGTGGTGATCCACCTGAACTGAAGCCGCACCCACAGCTGTAGTTGTACGATAAAGGGGGAGGGGTTAAGCGAGGGGCTGATAGTGTGGTGTCACTATATTACTGTTTTACTTCATTGGCCCCGTTTGACTGTCGAGGGTTCAAAGCCTCCAGGAAGAAACCCTAAATACAAAGTGAATACAACCATTGCACATAAAAACAACTCCAGCTCATAGAACACTGGAAGTAAGTATCAATTTGTCTTTAAGTGTTTACATGAAAAAATATTACTGCTCGCCCCTAGCTAGGACTATAGGACTATATCCTGGCTGCATGTATATACCTGAATTCCTTCTCCTGCATAATGCCTCCCACGCAGGCTTTTCAGAAATGAGACAATTATCGCCTCATTTAAAATACATATTAAACCTATACACGAGGGACACGCAACCAGCCACACTCCACTTGTTTTGGAAAACTATAGACCGAAAGCTCATTAAAATCAGCAAAACATGTGCAGTCATGTTTTCTCGCTGGTTTTATTGAACATGTTGTGTATTGCAAGAAAGGACCCATGCGAGACAAAGTTGTTATACAATGGGATTCAAATGGAGCACAAGGAAGCAAATCCAATTAGCGGGTGGATGTATTTTGTTTTTTAATGCGGTATCACGCTGCGTACAAAGGACCGTGAACTCTACTGCAGGCCATCCAGCCCCAAAGATGCCATGATTCTCTAAAAGACTGCATGATAAAATGCCAACGTGAACTTGTGCTCCACTCTGTATAGACCCCAAATCTATACGTAACGTACCCCCAAATTATGTTATGGCCCGCAGACCCCCATCTGTTTATTTTACTTTTTTTTTTAACCAGGAAGTGGGACCCAAATAAAACAATTGTGTTTCAAAATATATTCCTAAAAAAACCAAAACATAGCTGATCTACTGCAACAGTGTGGATGCATATTGTATGTATAGTCTACTGCAGTTATTCGCTTTATTTATTTCAAGGACCCCCAGTTTGATATGCATTGGACCCCCATTTCACATTACCGTTACCGTTTTATCTTTGGGACCCCCCGATCTACAGCGTCAAATCCTCTGCATTCATTAAACTCATATGCGGGTCCAATTTGGTTCCATTTGTACTGTACATACACACTCGGAGTTACAGTCAGAGCCATACAAGTTAATTTGGTTTCTCTATATCCTAAATATCAATGATGTAGCATTGGGGACCCCTTGGAACCCCCTCTAGGACCTCTGGAGGTTCTCAATATGTGGTCATGTTAAGAACCAGTGGTCTATGGAGTTGAGCAGAAGTTCATGTTAGCATTTTACCATGCAGTATTATACATTGCCATTATAAACACAACCAGCGCGGCACACGTGCAGCCATATTGGAAAGACATTTGGCCCTTTTCCTTAATACTTCCTTCACAGTTCGTTGCCAATTATACTAACGAAGGCTCTGTTCCAGACCAAACAGAATCATGGGTGCTGTTATTGTGCATGTTGTTTCTGACTGTTCTGGCTCATGTGTCACTCAGAGTTAAACGGTTAGGGTTATAGGGTTAAAAAGGAACTTAAGTTAGTTCAATAGATCCAAGGCGGATTACTTGACCATAACATGCTCTGAAAAAATGCACTCAGATGTGTGGGCGCGAACGCACACCACGAAGAACGCTTTTTTTTTTTTTTACATGTTCAAGTGGGGGCCTAAGGTTTGACAACCACCACTTCACTAAGATGTGGGATAACAGCCTGCATGGTTGGTATGGTAACTTATGTCTGCAATAGTTTGAGATGACAGATATTGCTTGTCTGGTGCACTGCAGACTGACTGCCATGATATAATCATCCCTTCAAACAATGAATGAGCAGGCTATTATCAGACACACACGCACGCACGCGCACGCACACACACACACACACACACACACACACACACACACACACACACACACACACGATACTCTAGTGTCTGATCCGTTCGGCACAGTTCTTGCGTTGCATTGCGTTGCATCTCGTCCCTTCTGGTGGCAGAAGATTGGAGCTTTCCACAGAGCGAAAGGCTGAACCGTCGTGAAGATATTGAAAGTGGGCTGCCCAATAACTGGCAAAACACTACACGGCTTTAATGATAATATTAACGTAACGTAACGTATACGATTGGTTTGCTTTGTTTTATTTGAGATATGCCGATAAGCAGGAACGTAAAAGTATACCATATCAGTTCCATTGATTCAAGCCGTTGATTGTTCATTAAAATAAACATGCACTGGAAAAGCATGCGGCCCCACCCACCCATCTGACCACTTAACACCATATAGCAGATAGTGGTATATACTTTGTACTTGTGCTATACTTTTGCACAACACCATTGTGCAATTAAAATTGAGTAAATAATCGACAGCTGCAGCCCTAAAAACTGTTACACGACATGGATGTTGATGAATGACTGCAGGATTTCCCTATTGGGACATTGTTGTTTCTTATCTTGTACTAACAGTGTTGCTTTAGCTGGTAATGATGGTGGTGGGCCAACCTCCGGAAGCTTCTCTGGGCTATGCGTCCCGCCAAAGTTATACATGTCGGTCGACAAAATAAACCGTAGATTTAAATAGTCAACTAAAATCCTATGACATTTTTGTCGACTATATAGTGAAACTAGACGAAAGCTAAAACATTTCACATGACCTAAAGGGATTGTGACATTAAAAAAAAGGTTTTGGAATTGTTCTTATTTTTTTTAGGTTTTCTAATCTCAATTGCACCCGAAAAACATGAACTTTTAACATTCAGTAGATTTTCTGTGATCTGGGGTTTTCTGGCTCAAACAGGCCTCTGATTTGCCGGCAGTTTGTGATGTAAGATCCTGCAAATCCCATATATGTCAATGGGATTTGCCAGCAGATGTCACTGTTTTCACTGTTTTGCCTGTTTTCATTGTAGCTCAAAAGGCTTCCAAACCCCAAAGGAAACTTCAGACGACAGAAAATCCACTGAATGTTCAAAGTTCAGGTTTTTTGGGTGTAATTGAGGTCATAAAACCTAAAAGAAAAAAGAAAAAGAAAAATAAATGAAAATGAATGTCATAAAACCTTTAAGATATGACTGAAACTACGCAACGATGTGCTGTCAAAAATCAACACTGGTACAGTGTATGTGCGTGCCGTGCACTCATTCACACTATTGAGACGGCTATCTTGTGTCTTGTCCGCCCCTCCCCCCCAAATGCATTGAATGTGTTCTGCAGGCCTCACTTTGTGTATGAACTCCTCCGTCCGCCCCTGGAAGCCGTAGACCTCGAAGCTGCACTCCACCCTCTTGTAGGAGCACATGATGGGGGGGTCGCCGCCGCGGTCCCGCCAGCCCTCCTTCAGAGGCCCCCGGCCCGTCCGACTGGACTGCCAGAGGCTCAGGTCCTGCACGGCACAACAACAACAACAACAACAACGCACAGGTGACGGGATTAATTTAGGCACGTTGCGCGCTGTGTTTAGCATGGTTTACATACACTACAGTAACAAGGTATAAGTAAGAAGAAGGAATTTATTAAAGGGACACTGCAAAAAGATATATGTTAATGACGTTTAGAAGCTTTAGAACACTTTCCTGGGAGTCTTTATGTGTGTAATATGTGGTTTTAGATATTTTAGATTGTAGCAGTGAGCACAGTGTCTCTGATGTCATGGACACTGGGCTCACTTCCTTCCTGGACTACATGTTGTCTCAGTAAGACAGCTCTCCCCCTATCCACAAGGAGGAGCAGTGCACCAAAGAATTATGGGAATTGTAGTCCAGGAAGGTAGTGAGCACAGTGTCAGAGACACTGTGCTCACTGCTACAATCTAAAATATCTAAAACCACACATTACACACATAAAGACCCACAGGAAAGTGTTCGAAAGCTTCTAAACGTCATTAACATATATTTTTTTGCAAAAAGGGTGAAGTGTTCCTTTAATGAAGGCACTGGAGCAGCCAAGTATACGTGACAATTATTATTAACGCTTTGATGTCAAAATCCATCTTCGTGATGAATTGGCGTTGAGACGTTGTTTCACGTTGCGTGATGAGATGATGAGGTATTCTTTGTTAATCCCCCCAAAGGGAAATTGAGGCGTGCGTTATGTATACAGCAGCATAATGTGAGCAGATAAATAAAACTACTAGACAAACAGACAGAGGTGGACATAAACACACAAAACCGCATGCAGGGCCAACATATAGGACCAAATAATTTCACCGGGGGAGACAGTTCTTATGCATTATAGAGTCTGATGCAGGGCTGGACTGCAGGCCAAAGGTCGTACCGGGCATATTCCCGGTGGGCCGCATTAACCGTAGGGGGCCTCTATGATTTAAAAAAAAAACAGGCAGGCAGGCCAATAGAGCACCGCAGTCCCGCCCCCTTTCAGAAAAGCGAGTGGCCCAGGAAGTGGAAGCCCCATGCATTCTCCCATCGGCACTTTTAATATAATTTATTTAAAGACGGTTACGCCGCGGACAAAGCCAACTCGGATCGTGACGAATCATGACAATGAACACAATATTTTGGGACGATCAAATCATTAGAAAGAAGAAAAGAAAGTCAGGAGACAACACTATTTGTTTTATTTTTCGTCTTATAAATTATTTGATCGGCCCAAAATATTGTGTTCATTGTCATGATTCGTCACGATCCGAATTGGCTTTGTCCGCGGCGTAACCGTCTTTAAATAAATTATATTAAAAGTGCCGATGGGAGAATGCATGGGGCTTCCACTTCCTGGGCCACTCGCTTTTCTGAAACGGGGCGGGACTGCGGCGCTCTATAGGCGGCAGGCCACCAGGAAAGGTCCGGGCGTGCTGCCATTCAGTCAGTGCCATCATGATAATTTCACTGTATACCTGTATCAGTGAGTGACAAATAAACCCTCTACAAAGGGTTGTGTGTATAGTTGGTCTGTTGGTTTGTATCATTTACGTTGTTCTGTAAAAGTGGTGGTATTAATTAGGGCTTGTTTTGTTTGTGTGTGTGTGTGCCTCGCCGGAGCGGGGCAGTATAGAGTTTCTGCTATATCTGCGCGCTGGTCGTGGTGGTGGGGCTGGTCTGGGGCAAATTCACGCGGGAAATGACCGGGCCGAATCTTTGTCCCTGCAGTCCAGCCCTCATGGTCTGATGGCAGTTGGCACGAAAGAGAGTCTGTATACCGCTCCGTATGCGTTCTTGGGGAAGGTGAGCCTTCGGCTGAAGAAGGTGCTCACCCTATATCTAATCCTGCAGCACGACATACTAAAGGACGGGTTGGAGGGGGTTATATAGCCGCAGCATGGAGTTTATACGTTTGCCCCTAATCCTCCTCTCCGCGACTGACTGTACAGCCTTTCCATTCTGAGGCCAACAACAGAGGCTATGACCTTCTTTATGATCTCATTGAGCTTGTTTGAGCTCCCAGGCCTTGATGGGAGCTCCCCCTCCCTCCCTCCCCCAGCATACCACTGGGTATATGCACTGTCCACTGTACCAAGACACATACTTCCCACAGATTACAATCACCCTGCACGGAGATTTTGAAAACATGACTAATGACCCCCCCAAAAAAACCACCCCCCCCCCCCCACATCTTCTGGGTGAAGTATACGGCAATGTGCATGAAACACAGCAGCAACATTCGTGAGCTGCTGTGATATAGGACAAGGATATCAAATGGAACACGACCACCCTAAACACTATTCATTGTATTCCTCCACTATCGAGTGATCTTGGTACATTGATTTATTGGAGATTCTGACTTTCAATTGTATTTTGTTTTCTCACGCCCAATAGAGGCAATTGAATTGCATTGCATTGTATTGCATTGAAATTCAATTCAATTCAATTCCATTTTATTTTATTATTTTTTTATTTTTTTTATCCCACGATTTTGTAACCCATTTTTCACCCCTGTGCCAATCATCTACTGTGATCCTGGGCTCTACAAACCCTCCGCCAACCTGGGGAGAGCAACGGACTTAACTCATGCTTCCTTCATGCTTGAGTGTCCAAGTTGCTCCTTTACACCTGACAGGGGGGAGTTTCCCTGGTTGGACGTAGCGCGTGAAAGGAACACGTTATTCCAACCAGTTCCTTTCCCCTCCATCAGGCGCCCCGGCTGGCCAGGGGGAGGCAGTTTAGAGACCAGGATTCAATTAAATTCAATTCAATTGACTTGACTTGACTTGACTTGACTTGACTTGACTTGACTTCAATTCAATTGACTTCAATTCAATTCAATTCAATTCAATTCAATTCAATTCAATTCAATGCGATTGAATTGAATTGAATTCAATGTGATTGCATTGCATTGCATTGCACATTGCATTGCATTGCATGCAGGCGAGTACGTAGCTTGCCTGCTCCCTGTTATAAAAAGGCTTTCAGTTGTCAGAGTTTGCTCCAGTGAGTTCCTTCCGATCCGGACAAGCCTGAATTTGGCTTGAGGCGCAGCCAGTTGGAACCCCTTTGTTACAATTTAAGTAACAAGTGTTTTTGTGTGTATATGAAAGTCGAGGGCGTGTATATACAATGGTTTGTGTGTATGTGTGTGTGCGTGCGTGTGTTTGGAGTTTGAGAATGTGTGTATGAATGAGATTGAGCGTGCGTGCGTGTGTTTGGAGTTTGAGAATGTGTGTATATGAATGAGATTGAGTGTGCGTGCGTGCGTGAGTGTGTGTGTGTACTGTGTGTGTGTGTGTGTCTGTGTTTATGAATGAGTTTGATAGTGTGTTTGTGTGAAAGTTTTGAGAGAGTGAGTTTGTATTCATAAAAATGGTGTGTGAGAGAGTGTTAGTGTGCTTAGAAGAGTTTGAGTGTGTGTGTATTTGCTATGTCTGCATGCACGCTTTTGTGTGTGTGTGTGGGAGGCCGGGCGCATATAAATGTGTGTGTGTGTGTGTGTGTGTGTGTGTGCGTGTGTGTGTGTGTGCGCGTCTGTGTGTGTGTGTTGTGAGTGTAATTAAGCAGGCTGTTTCTCAACCTAACCTCTGAGGATTGTGTGTGCTCATGCGATAACAGCCTGGCTGGAGCTCAGTTTATACGTTCCGTCGCGCGGACCAAAAAAAACAAAAAAACGCCGACCTACAAGCTCACAAGGCATGGCACCCGCGAGGCCTCGTGAGCTTGTAGGTCTGCTGTTTTCCGTCGGCGAAGTATGAATTTGGCTTAACATCTTTGAAGACCACACCACTGATGACTGGAATGTGCTTGTGTCTGTGACTTCACGCTCCCACGCTTACTTATC